>NW_026057576.1:64850909-64855009 GCF_023721935.1 Panthera uncia | reverse complement strand
TCTCTCTCTCTCTCTCTCTCTCTCTCTCAAAATAAATAAATTTAAAAGAAAGCAGTAATCAATCATTGTATCTGTAAGGCATGGAGCTAGTATGATGCATTTTAGTGTATAAATACCTATTCCTACAGAGTCATTATTCAGAAAAAAAAAAAAAAACATTGCTTACCTCCGAAGTTTTTATGTAAAGGTAGAATTTAGGAATAAAATAGGAATTTAAATGGAAATATAAAATATGGGATTGGATCCCAGTTTATGTGATTGGAAATAATAACATGTTTCCTTCTGAGCACCTCAGCACTTCATATAATTTATTATTTCTTACCATAAGGAAAATTTATGCTATAAAACATAATTTATTGGAAGAAATGGATAATTTCTCATTGAACACTTGAGAAAAACTGCCTCAGTGACCTCTGTTGTAGCAAATATGAGGAATGATAGAATAGGAAATAGGGCTCTGAAATCCTTAGTCTGTCCTGATTCCTTCTCAAGGCTGTTCTTTCCTGTTCTATGTGCCTTTTCTCATCCTTCTTTCTCTATGTCCTCTGTTGACTAATATCTTTCAAATCTGCACTGACTTGCCTTCTAGAGGTAGGGACTACCAAAATTAATAATTCTCCTACATCATATGCCCCAGGAAAAGAGACAGTATTTCCTCCATATGTAGCTAGGAACTTCCTACATCTCTACCACGTGGGCAGAATTCCAAATGGACTGGGGCACCCTGGCCATTGTTGCCGTGAGGACAGCACTTTGTATTCATACGTCATAGTTCCAGCAATTATTTTACTTATTCTTCAATACTAAGGAAATATGGAGACCATGAAAGAAGGTCACATTAGGCAAAAGGGAGGCCGCGTAACTCTTGAGCAATGAAATCAACTGTCTGGATTCAAATCTGACCCTGGCCATGATTTATTGTGTGATCTTGGGTGAATTACTACTACATTTCTCTGTGGCTCAGCTGTGAAGGTGGTCGCCTCTAAAGGCTGTTATGAGGATCACATGAGATAATGAATATCAAGTGTGAACGCAGGGCACCTGAGTAGCTCAGTCAGTTAAGTGTCAGACTTTGGCTCAGGTCATGATTTTTTGGGTCGTGAGTTCAAGCCCCGCATCAGGTTCACTGCTGTCATCACAGAGCCTTCTTCATATCCTCTGTTCCTGTCTCTTTCTGCCTCTTTGCCACCCCTTCTCTCTCAAAAATAAATAAAACATTTTTTAAAGGTGTGAACACAGTGCCTGGTACATAGTAAATGCCTAATAAATGTTAGATATTAAGATTATTTAATATAAAATATGGGAATTTTTTTCTCACAGGTACTTGGCAAGATTATCAACATGAAGATAAAGTTGTTCATGAACTGTAGGGGTAAGCTTTCAGAAGCCCCTTTAACAAGGTGAGTCTGAGTGAACATAATTTCATTTCAAAAAGTTTGCAGATGCTAAGACTAAAAGAAAGAACCATAATTACTGGGTCTGGTTTTTTTTTCTTCACAAGATGGTTAACTGAAAAAAGATCAGAAGACCAAAGATAATTTATTCACCTTAATGGATGCAAAATTATAATAACCAGTAAAATTGATCTGACATAATTACAGTATTTACATGGATTTATGTTTGTCCATGGGTATTTTTGAAAATGTGATGTAGAAATACCTATATAAAGTTGAATTAAACCATTTTTGTGTTTGTATACTTTCAGTACTTCAGAGCTGAATTATCAAAATGAACTTTATGATATTGTCTCATTTCTTATTCGGAAGTATTGAGATGTAGTTAGTGTAGAATAATCTTTTAATAATACAGAAAATGTTTATTGTTATAAACAATTAAAAATTTTTAACAATTATAAAATTATAAACAATTATATATATTTTATTATATATATATTTATTATATATATTATATATATATATAATTATAAAAAATTATAAACAATTAAAAATTTTTATATATAATTTATTGTCAAGTTAGTTAACATACAGTATATATGGTGTGCTCTTGGTTTGGGGGGTAGATTCCTATGATTCATCGCTTACATACAACACCCAGTGCTCATCCCAACAAGTGTCCTCCTCAATGGCCATCACCCATTTCTCCCCTTTCTCCATCCCCTCTGTCAACCCTCAGTTTGTTCTCCACATTCAAGAGTCTGTTATGGTTTGCCTCCCTCTCTGTTTGAAACTATTTTTTCCCTTTCTTTCTCCCATGGTCCTCCATTAAGTTTCTCAAGTTCCATATATGAGTGAAAACATATGATATCTGTCTTTCTCTGACTGACTTATTTCACTTAGCATAATACCCTCCAGTTCCATCCACATTGTTGCAAATGGCAGGATTTCATTCTTTCTTATTGCCAAGTAGTATTCCATTGTATATGTAAAACACATCTTTATCCATTCATCAGTTGATAGACATTTGGGTTCTTTCCATGATTTAGCTATTATTGAAAGCACTGCTATAAACATTGGGGTACATGTACCCTTTTGAATCAGCACTCCTGTATTGATTCATGCAGGATCAATTGCTGGGTCTTAGGGTAATTCTATTTTTAATTTTTTAAGGAACCTCCACACTGTTTTCCAGAGTGGCTTCACTAGTTTACATTCCCACCAACAATGCAAGAGGATTCCCATTTCTCCACATCCTCACCAGCATCTGTTGTTTCCTGAGTTGTTAATTTTAGCCACTCTTACTGGTGTGAGGTGGTATCTCACTGTGGTTTTAATTTGTATTTCCCTGATGATGAGTGATGTTGAGCATCTTTTCATGTGTCTGTTGGCTCTCTGGATATCTTTGGAAAAGTGTCTGTTCATGTTTTCTTCCCATTTCTTCACTGGATAATTTGTTTTTCGGGTGTTGAGTTTGGTAAGTTTAATCCTTTATCTGATATGTCATTTGCAAATATCTTCCCCCATTCCATCGGTTGCCTTTTAGTTTTGTTGATTATTTCCTTTGCAGTGCAAAAGCTTTTTATCTTGATGAGGTCCCAATAGTACAGTTTTGCTTTTATTTCCCTTGCCTTTGGAGATGTGTCAAACAAGAAGGTGCTGCAGCTGAGGTCAAAGAGATTGTTTTTCTTCTCTGGGGTTTTGATGGTTTCCTGTCTCACATTTAGGTCTTTCATCTATTTTGAGTTTATTTTTGTGTATGGTGTCAGAAAGTCATCCAGTTTCATTCTCCCAGCACCATTTGCTAAAGAGACTGTCTCTTTTCCATTGGATACTCTTTCCTGCTTTGTCAAAGATTAGTTGGCCATACATTTGTGGGTCCAATTCCAGGTTCTTCATTCCATTGGTCTATGTTTCTGTTCTTGTGCCAGTACCATGGTGGGGTTCTATCCTTCAAGAAGAGCTAAAAATTATAAATGTTTATGCTCTCAACTTGGAAGCACCCAAACACATAAATCAGTTAATCACAAACATAAGCAATCTTATTGATAGGAATACTATAATTGCAGGGGACTTTAATACTCCACTTACAACAATGGACAGATAATGTAGGCAAAAAAATCAATAAAGAAACAATGGCCTTGAATGATACACTGGACCAGATGGACTTGACAGATAGATTCAGAACTTTTCATCCAAAAGCAGCAGAGTATACATTCTTCTAGAGTGTACATGGAACATTCTCCAAGATAGATCACATGCTGGGTCACAAAACAGTCCTCAAACATATAAAAGAATTGAGATCATACCATGCATATTTTCTGATCACAACAGTATGAAACTTGAAATCAGCCACAGAAAAAAAAATTGGAAAGCCTCCAATGCATGGAGGTTAAAGAACATCCTACTAAAGAATGAATGGGTCAACCAGGCAATTAAAGGAGAAATTAAAAAAAATACATGGAAACAAGTGAAAATGAAGACACGACAGTCCAAACCCCTTGGGATGCAGCAAAGGCAGATACATTGCAATCCAGACCTATCTCAAGAAACAAGGAAAATCCCAAATACAAAAACTAACAGCATACCTAGAGGAACTAGAAGCAGGACAGCAAAGAAACCCCAAAGCCAGCAGAAGAATAGAAGTAGTAAACATTAGAGCAGAAATAAACAATACAGAATCAAAAAAAAAAAAAAAAAAAAAAA
>NW_026057576.1:64843865-64850809 GCF_023721935.1 Panthera uncia | reverse complement strand
AAAAAAAAAAAAAAAAAAAAAAAAACAACAACAAAAAAAAAAAACCAGAACAGATCAATGAATCTAGGAGCTGGTTTTTTGAAAAAAAAACAGACAAAATTGATAAACCCCTAGCCAGACTTCTCAAAAAGAGGACCCAAATAGATAAAATCACAAATGAAAAGAGGATAGATCACAACCAACACCACAGAAATACAAACAATTATCGGAGAATACTGTGCAAATTATATGCCAACAAACTGGACAACCTGGAAGAAATGGACAAATTAGACACCTACACACTACTAAAACTCAAATGGGAAGAAATAGAAAATTTAAACAGACCCATAACCAGCGGAGAAATTGAATCAGTTATCAAAAATCTCCCAATAAGTAAGAGTCCTGGGCCAGATGGCTTCCCAGGGAAATTGTACCAGACATTTAAAGCAGAGTTAATGCCTATTCTTCTCAAGCTGTTCCAAAAATAGAAATGGGAGGAAAGCTTTCAGACTCATTGTATGAAGCCAGCATTACCTTGATTTGCAAACCAGAGACTCCACTAAAAAGGAGAATTACACGTCAATATCCCTGATGAACATTGGATGCACAAATTCTCAACAAGATACTAGCAAATCAAATTCAACAGTGTATCAAAAGAGTTATTCACCACAATCAAGTGGGATTCATTCTTGGGCTGCAGGGCTGGTTCAGTATTTGAAAATCTATCAGTGGTTCAGTATTTGAAAATCTATCAGTGTGATACATCACATTAATAGAAGAAAGAATAAGAACCGTATGGTCCTATCTTGGATGGAGAAAGCATTTGACAAAATACAGCATCCTTTCTTCATAAAACCCTCAAGAAAGTCGGGATAGAAGGAACATACCTAAACATCATAGAAGCCATATATGAAAAGCCCACAGCTAATATCATCCTCAATGGCGGAAAAACTGAGAGCTTTCCCCCTGAGATCAGGAACACAACAGTGATGTCCACTCTCAGTTGTTTAACATAGTGTTGGAAGTCCTCGCCTCAGCAGTAAGAAAATAAAATGAAATAAAAGGCATCCAAATTGGCAAGAAGAAGTCAAACTTTCACTTTTTGTAGATGACATGATACTCTACATGGAAAATTGGAAAGACTTCACCAAAAAGTTGCTAGAACTGATACAGGAATTCAGCAAAGTTGCAGGATACAAAATCAGTGTATACAAATCAGTCGTCTTTCTATACACCAATAATGAAGCAACAGAAAGAGAAATCAAGACATCGAGCCCATTTACAATTGCACCCAGAACTGTAAAATACCAAGGAATAAATCTAACCAAAGATGTAAAAGATCTGTATGCTGAAAACTATAGAAAATTTATGAAGGAAATTGAAGAAGACACAAATGGAAAAACATTCAATGCTCATGGATTGGAAGAACAAATATTGTTAAAATGTCATTATTACCCAAAGCAATCTACACGTTCAGTGCAATCCCAATCCAAATTGCCCTGGCATTCTTCTCAAAGCTAGAGCAAACAATCCTAAAATTTGTATGGAATCACAAAAGACCCTGAATAGCCAAAGTTATGTTGAAAAAGAAAACCAAAGCGGGAAGCATCACAATTCCAGACCTTAGCCTCTACTACAAGGCTGTAATCATCAAGACAGTATGGTACTGGCACAAGAACAGATGCAAATATTTCACATTAAAACTGTTGAAATAACATGGTCTCTAAAGTGGGGACAAAAACTTACCCCTCTTTCCCTTTCTGGATCAGGGTCACTATCATTTTGAGCCACCGTCTCTGATAGGAATATGCAGGATCTTTCAGGTGTCACAGGGCAAAAAAAAAAAAAAAAAAAAAAAAAAAAAAAAAAAAAAAAAAAAAAAAGCTTGTCAATGTACCATGCAAACACAAGACAGAAAAGTTGCATTCGGTTAGTCCCTTGTTTACTTATTGAATTGTATTTGTTGTAATTGATAAACATAGGTTATTGCCTTGAGCAGATATTTTAAACATGGCAAATATTTTTAATACAGTATTTGGAAAGCAATAAAATGGGAAATGTAAGGAATTTAGATGAAAATTTAGGGTACATTCATTCCTTTCCTGAGACTCATGTCCTCATATCTCATTCACTTTTCATACTTCTCATTTATCTTGTGTATTTCAAATTTTATTACGTCCCTCTAAATCCAAACAAAAGCTTTCATCTTATTTTAGCCACTAATGGAGAGAGGTCAGTTAGCTCTGTGAGTACAGAATTTTTATTCACATGACTAGAGATGCTCTCCATAGTATCTCTATAGAGAGTAAGAATATTGAACATAAGGAAGCATAATCCATTAGGAAGGAAAGAACTTGACCTAAGGTGAAATGACCCTTAATGTACCAGACAGATGCTTTGAGCAGTTAATAATGCTGTGCAACCCAAAGACTTTGAAACTGGTTTGGAACTATGGGCTCAACAGAGTATTATTTACTCGGTAGCATCTATCAAGAAAACTAGATGACACATTGGTGCCCAAGCCCTTTGCTTTTAGAATACTGTCCCTCCTTCTCAGACGTGGCACAGGTTGTGGGCACCCTGCTGTGTCTCCCACGTGTCCCAGCCTTCCTGCGGGGTAGGGGAAGGGGTGCTGAATCTCCTCTTAGCTAATCCTCCCTTCCTGTTGGAACCCACACTTGCTTTGTCACATAGCTCCTTTGTTCCATGTCTTTGACCTCCCTGCCAGCCCTTTTCTTTCCGTCCTGAGAGTTTACTCAATTTAAGAAGAGAAATAAAAAGGGGTGCCTGGGTGGCTCAGTCGGTTAAGCATCTGACTTCGGCTCAGGTCATGATCTCGTGGTTCGTGAGTTCAAGCCCCGCGTCGGGCTCTGTGCTGACAGCTCAGAGCCTGGAGCCTGTTTCAGATTCTGTGTCTCCCTCTCCCTCCCTCCCTCCCTCTCTCTCTCTCTCTCTCTCTCTCTCTCTGACCCTCCCCCGTTCATGCTCTGTCTCTCTGTCTCAAAAATAAATAAACGTTAAAAAAAAATTTTTTTTAAAGAAATAAATTGCTCTCTTAGTAACCTCTCCTCTGGAGCCCAGACTTTTTCTCCTCTTCTGCATTCTTTCTCTTCTCAGCTTCTTCAGGGGTGGCTCATACCCCCTGTTCACCCCTCATTCACCTTGTACCTCCCCCTGCACCTTGCATTTCCCAACACAGAACTTGATCCCACAACCCTGGGATCATACCTGAGCTGAGGTCAAGAGTCAGATACTCAACTGACTGAGCCACCCAGGTGCCCCAGTCCTATTTGTTTTTAATTGAACTTTCATCAGAATTTTAGCTTGAATTTTAGCAATTTACTTGCTTTCTGGTTATCATTTCTCCTCATACAATTAGTGGTGCCAACATTTAATAAAATGGCTGACAAATAGTCAAATCTGAAGAAGGATCAGTGAGCAAATACAGCTCATAATACTAGAACCCACATAAGTCGGTATATCCTAAAAGCATTCTAACCATGTTCATTAAGAAATAATTAACAAGGATATATGATATATACAATCTTGTAATAGATGACAGTGTAAACAGACTGTGTACCATTTATAAGCATTAACTGTTCTGCAGTTACAGTGTGTTTTAGTCTTTTTAATTTGAGACTTTTTGGTCATGTTCGTAAGTGATTTTCAGTTTTTAAATATTTTAGAAGAAATTTCAGTTTTGGTCATAGTATGTATTTTTATTTATGTTCTGTTGGCAGCTTTTATCGTTTTGTTCTGGAGCCAGAACTGATGTTAGTGGGTAATGACATTACTGGACCAGTGGCAAAATTCTTGGATATCCCTGAAGCACCCCTTCTAACCCTCAACATGATTACTCCTGAAGGCTGGTTGGTTGAAACAGTACACAGCAATTGTGACCTTGATAATATTCACCTCAAGGATGTAAGTTGTCCTGTAAAGTTGTATAAGATAAGAGGAATAGGGTACATTCTTGTCAGCCACTGTAATTGTAAGCAATGACTGATCATGCCATGGCTGCTCCCAGAATTTTCTTCCTTATGGTTCTAGGTCCTGATCCAGTCTTTCCTTTGATTTTTGAGTTTCCTTAATTTACAAATTCACCTTCTCTAGTTTTCCAGGTTCCTAGGTACTCTTACCTTCTTTGTTGCCTCAGACCCCTACTTCACAGGTGCTCCTCTAAGATGAACGACGTAGGAAATATGGAGTTGGATGACTTACGACAACACCGTGAAATACCTATTTGGCCCCTCAGGTTTTGTTTTTAACTCTGGAAGGAACAGTTTTAGCTGAAACCCTGTTTTGCCTCACAGCGCGTGGCCAGAGAAAACAGCCCGAACGAGATTAGGGTAGAAAGCAGGGAACAGGGCGCTCTCAAAACTGCAGGCTGGGTGCACTGCTTCCCACCTGCCCCCTACACTCCCTACCCTACCTCTGCCCACCCTCTGGCCCCACCCCCTGCACCCCCACCCTGTGATCCTTCTCCAGGAAATGTCCAGCCTTCTCTTCCCCACCGATTACATTCTGCCCAGGGCCCACAAAAGGGGAGGAGACTATTTTAAAATACACTCGGTCTTTCAAAAAATTGGATTCAGAAGTCAGAACTGATTCGTGGCTAATGACATTACTGGACCAGTGGCAGAATTCTTGGATATCACTGAAGCACCCCAAAATACTCCTAAAAACAGAAGCATTTTAGGAGAGCTTACCTAGAGAATAGGTATCCAGAGAAGGGAGCAAATCCCTCCTTCTTAGTGTCTTCCCTCTTGGCTTGGTTCTGCGTAGCCCTGACCTGTTTTCCAGCTCTGAGTGTGGCAACTGCTTGTAGCTACTGCTTTAACCTAGGCTGTGAACATTTTACCGCTGATAAAATGGTTAAGATTGTTCATCATATTTGTTTCTCATGTGTTACCTTTGTCTAAAGACTTTCCTTCCAGGCAGGTTTCTTCGGATCCAGTTGTGAATAGATTGTGTGGTTTCCCATCACTTCTGGGGAACACACCTACTGCTGTCAGCCTCAGCCACCCAGAGAAGGACCTAAAACCCTGCCATAGCCATCACCAATAATCAGTCCTTCAAATATCGGGAAAGAATAGAAAAGCAGCAAAATAACATAATCCAGGAGAGAAAATTCAGAAATGAGTTTGTCAAAACGTAAAAAACAATCCTGTTTTCTCTGTGATCAGCCAGCTCTCTTAAAGGATTGTCTGGATTCTCCATTAAGAGAGTTCAGTGATCTATACCAATAAGATGAATTTATAAGTTCCAACCCAAATGCTAAAGAGTTTGAGGTGGGAGAATTAACACGGCTTAGAAAAGATTTAAATTGAATCTGTGGTAAAAAGTTAAGCAGCTATTAAACAGTTAATGGAGATTAACTACACATTGTTGTGACTAGCAGATACAGCAGTGTCTTTTTAGAAGCTATTAATAAATATACAATGTATTTATATTAAAATACATATTAAAAATTATACATGGGGTGTCTGGGTGGCTCAGTCGGTTAAGCGGCCGACTTCGGCTCAGGTCATGATCTCGCGGTCTGTGAGTTCGAGCCCCACATCGGGCTCTGTGCTGACAGCCTGTTTCAGATTCTGTGTCTTCCTCTCTCTGACCCTCCCCCCGTTCACGCTCTGTCTCTCTCTGTCTCAAAAATAAATAAACGTTAAAAAAAATTAAAAAAAAAAATTATACAAAGAGCCAGCCAGATGCTTCTAGAAGCTATTTAAATGAACAATAGTTACATTTATTTTAGAAGATTAAAATAAAGAGAAATAGTTTTTTCTGACTACTTCATAGATGATATGAATAAACCAAAGGAAATTACAAATTCTCGGGGCTATGAAAGTTAACTACTTGTAAGTCTCTTCTCTCCCGCAACGTTCTGTGCATACTTCCAGTATGACCCGCAACAATCCTAGAAGAATCTGAAATCACAAAGTAGAGACACTTGATGGAGTAGAGGGAAGGAGTTGCAAGTAAAAGGGAAAGTACGGCTGACAAAAATGAGGCAGATAGAGATTTGTCCCACGCATTGGCTCGTGCAAGTACTCCTTCGCGTCTAATCCCTGGACGTTTCATAGACACCTAAAAACATTTGATGGCGTAAAACTCTCCCTCACCAGGACTTTTGTTCATGTGTTTATGACACAACCATCATTAATGCCAAAATCGAAGGTGACAGAAGTGGTTCTAGGGAAGCTTAAAGTGAGATGATCCTCTTCCCTGGAATTTAGAGGTGGTTCTCCTCAGAGCTTGTTATTAGAACTTCATCCAAAGGCTCCTCAGTTATATTAAATCACAGCCTGTATCCGAAAAATACCAAAACACCTGAAACACTAGTGTATGTTTACCCCTAAAGAGAAAGTGAGGAATAAAAGATTGCTAAAGGATAATAGGAGGTGGCTGTGTTAAAAAGGAATTCATAGAACAATGTATTAGCTGCCTCCGAAACAGCAGTACAGTTGACCTTTGAACAACACAGGGGCAGGGCTGCTGACACCGCCCCCCTCTCCCCCCGCCCCCGCCACACACGCTCACACACACACACACACACACACACACACACACACACACACAGTCAGAACTCTGCATATAACTTTGACTCCTGCCCAAAACTTAACTACTAATAGCCTACTGTTGACGAGAAGCCTTATTTCACATAAGCAATCAACACATATTTTTTATATGTCGTATATATTGTACTTCTCATAAATTACTAATTTTTAAAATTCTTTTTTTATAGTAGGAAATTTTATTTCAATATTTATCTTTAACACTATCGTAGTGGTTTTTAAAAACATGGATGTAAATTTTTTTTTCATTTAAATCCAGGTTTGTTAACATATAGTGTAATAATTTCAGGAATAGAATTTAGTGATTCATCACTTATGTATAGCACCCAAGTAAGCTGGAGAAGAAAAACCTGATTAAGAAAATTGTACAGGAGAGGACATGCTTTTCCC
>NW_026057576.1:64733886-64838865 GCF_023721935.1 Panthera uncia | reverse complement strand
TAAAAAAAAAAAAAAAAAAAAAAGAAGAGATTTGTAGAGACAGGGATGTGTTCATAGAAAACTATTTAATGAAACAGCTGGTTAGATTTTCTTAGAAAAAAAATTACAGAAAAGAAAAAGAAATGTGTTATGTGTAATGAATGTTAAATCTGTAGGTAATTTCTGTTTTTTTCTCTTTTCCACATTTTTATATTTGCTCAATTTTTTGATGAGCATATTTTATTTTGAGTGCAAAACAATGAAATATTAACTTTTTATATTACAAGAAAGGTGATAAGTTGGCTTTCTTGCCAGATCTGGAGGAGCTCAAGGACAACAGCCAATGAAGCAGATTCCTTGAGTTTCCCATCTCACTCTCTCTTGAAGAGATCTTCAAATACTCCAACTTGATGTCATCTTTCCTTCCCGTGATATTGGTGCATATATCATGAGGTTGGAGTAGAGCTGATGTCATGGGAAAGGAGAAAAAAACTCATCATGAGTTTTGGTCTTGAAGAAATTGACTCAACCATTAAGTCACTAGTATGAAAGACTTGAAGTTGCCCCCACAATACATTGACTGATATTAATTACGTTTATTTATTACAAAATTTATATTATGAGAATTACTAAACACCAGAAACAATGACCTGTTTTCCCCCATAGATTGAGAGAACTGTCACCGCAGAATATGAGCTGGAATATCTACTACTTGAAGGACACTGCTTCGATACAATGACAGAACAACCTCCTCGGGGTCTGCAGTTTACACTAGGCACAAAAAGCAAACCTGTTTTGGTCGATACCATAGTGATGGCCAATCTCGTAAGTATTATAAGTACTTAATTGATTGTATGTAATTACATGTTTGGGGGAAATCCTCGATGTTTTCCTGATAACAAGATGAAATAGATTTTATCCTACTATTGCTGAAAAGCTCCCAGAAAACAAAATTGATCCTTAAATAAGGTAATTAAGTAAAACAAAAATGAAGGGAATCATACTTTCAGGATGTGTTATTCAGGCTATGGCAAAATCTCCTTTTTGTAATTCATTTATAGAATTCATCCACTCCAGTTTAGTAAACACTTTCCTGAATGATTCATGTATAATCTTTTTTGAACAATTGGAGGCTTTTAGTCCTATAACTGTGATCATATTTTTCTCATCCTAAAAGGGATATTTTCAATTAAAAGCAAATCCAGGTGCTTGGATACTGAAATTACGCCAAGGAAAATCTGAAGATATTTATCAAATAGTTGGGTGAGTTCTATAAACCACTTTAAAATTTTTGTGTAAATAAGGTTTTAATGTCTTGGATAAGAAGTGAGAGGGTGATTTATTTTTCCTCTACAAAAATTTAAAATATATTTATATTTAGGATTCCCAGGAAAATAAGTATGTGTCCATTTTTTTAAAAAAAAAAGTTATGCTTCTTGACATGTAGTGAATCCTTTCATTTTGCAGCAAATGGCTTTTACTGAGATACTGTGTTCTTCCACATCTCATTGAGAATGTAAATTATTTGAATGCTCCCCTTTTTCCCTGCATTAATTCTTTCCCAGTGAAGTCCATGGCCTCTGACTGCTTGCTTAGCTTGTTCCCTTCATTGAAGCTGCTGACTGTCCTTATGTATCCAGTGACTTTTAGTTGCCTAGCATCACTTAAAGATCGAATAGTGCAGTGGTGAACATCCAACTACCTGGGCTTTTTGGGTCTAGGATAATCATCGTATCCTCCTCAAAGGATGAGTGTAGGGATCAAATGAGATAACATCTCTAAAGTGCTTGCGATAATACCTGAAATAGAGTAAGAGTCTTCCTCGCTACTACCTCTACTATCTGGTTGGATGGAGGGAGTTTGCTCTAGATCTTGTGTGGGTCTAGCTGCAGTGTGTGCGACCTGGCTCTACCTGCTCTTGAGGGACAGTGGATTCAGTGGCTAAAGTTGCTGATGTCTATGAGCAACATTTATGACTGGAAACTCTTGAAAATTTTAAGAAATTTGACATTACTAGCACAAAAATTGGAACCCTTTCTTTTTCCTGGGGGTAACTGTTGGGGATGGCTGTGCCTTCTACTTTGGTTTAGCCACCTCAGCTGGGGAATTGGGAGAAAAAGGGAGTCAGAGGCATGTGTCAACATACTCCTGTAACCATTCAGATTTCCATTTCAGGAAAATGTTCAGGTGTGTGTTCTAAACCTGACTAAACTCAAAGTATCTACTAATTTGACATCTGGTTGCCTTCCCTCACTGACGAAATTCAGCTTTGTTGCTTTATTGTAAATGTTTTTCACAGCATTTTTCTGTACATAGAATGATTACCAAAAAATTATTGGTCAGAGCTATCATACTTGATTTGTTCATGCAGTTTCAAAAATTGGACAATGAAATACATTATAATATAAAACACATTCAGGTCATGCAGATGAGCATAATAGACACATCTTCAGTTTTATGGGTTTAATACTTCGAATTTTGCTATTTGAAAATAGCTGGTGGATATTGAAAAGTTGTTGGTGTAGAATTCCTTCGATTATGATATATGACAACTTATTTTAAAGTCTCAAAAACACTTCCTATTTTAATTATCATTGCAATATACCAAAAACACCTGAAAGGTTTGACTTCAGCAGTAATCTTGGTATACTATGGCAAAGATCAGCGATAATTTGAGCTTGCTCAGTGATTAGGCAATATGGAATTTAGTGAGTTACTTTTGGACAGTTTTAATTTGTATCAAGTTAAAATTGGATAATTTTGAAAATTGTGTATTATAGCATATCTTAATTGACTATAGAAACAGCAAATATACATACACAGTGATGTTATACTTGTGTTCATTGCAAAATGAATTTATTCTGTTATTTATACCATCATAATTACATGTCTCTTCTTGAGTTGATTATAGACATTTACAGGTTTTTCTGCTTTTAGGCATGAAGGAACTGACTCTCAACCAGACCTGGGAGATGTCATTGTTGTGATAAACAGCTTCAAGAGCAAAATACTGGAAGTGCAAGTGTGTGGGGCAGAAGCTCTTCATGGGTTTTGTTCTTAGACTAAGAATTCTCTTTTTTGTCCTTAATTGATTATTTGCAAACTAATTTTATAATTTTACTACCTAAAGTGTCATACTGGAACTGTGGCATGAAAGGCAGAAGAGAGTTAAGTTCATGAAAGAAAGGCAGAGAACTTGAAGGTAGAAGAAAAGGAAAGACTTTTTCTAAGTTAGGATGGGTCTGTCATATCTGTTGTATCCATAGCCAGATAGTGTTATAAATTAGGCTCTAGAGTTGAGATCAAGAGCACAGATTGAAAAGTTAGCCCTGAAAGAAAAAGTGATGTTTCTTTCATTTATTAAAAAAAAAAAAAAAAAAAGATAGAAAAATAGTTTTTAATGATGGCAAATTTATTTCTTTGGACCAACTTACCTACTTAAAAGTAGTAAAGATGTCGGATAAGTGTTTTTGAAACATCTTAAAAGCAATGAGGAACTGACAGTACCAAAATAATAAGAAAAACAAGGAAATACAAAACCAAAATTATAGGGAAAATAAGAGCCTAGTGAAGTAAGCACAGAAGCTTCTCTTGTCCTGAGAACAGTTGTCCATCCTGGTACTCCTGAACTACCATTTTGATTTAATTTGCAGGGTGATGGGGACAGAAAGTAAAATCCTGGACCCGTATAAAGTGGGTAATCTGTTAGAAGACCCTCTCTACAATAAGCTGGCTATAGCTTCAGGGTAAGGATGAACCCTAGTAAATTATTCCACACAGTCTTTTAACCCAAATTTGTATCAGGCAAGTGGTCCAGGGAACCCTGAGCCTTGGATTTGCACTAAACTAGTTCCAGATTAATGAGGTTTTACAGACATTTGGAAGAAACACGTATATATCCCTAGAATAAGATTACTATCTCCAAATACACAGAGAAAACCAACAGAAACAAACAACAGAAAGCAGGCACATAAACACTTCCTGTATTAGAATTATTGACACAGACTCTGAAACAACTGTGCTTACAGAGTTTAAAGAAATGAGAGACAAACTTGAAAACAGTTGCAGGGACCAAAAAACTATTAAAAAGTGTATATCTGATTTTTTTTTTAAGTAGAACTTTTAAAACTGAGTGATACAATAACCAAAATTAAGAATTCGGTGGATAACTTTTACATGTCTAAAGAGAGAATTAGTGAGCTGAAAGGCCAGAAAATATTCCAAATGTAACAGAGACATTAAAAAAAAAAGACATTTAAAAAACTGTATAGTACAGCAGAGAGCATAAAAGACATAGAGAATAGAGTGAGAAATTTGAGACCAGGATTGCAGTGAACCTGGCTCTGCCATTCACTAGCTGTGTGACCTTGGACAGATTGCTTAGCCTCTTTGTTTCATTTTCCTCATCTATAAATTGGGGGTAATAATACCTTACATGTTTGTTATAAGGATAAGATAGTTCAGTTTGTAAAGTGCTTTATGAGTATTGAATAATTAACATCATTTTAAATGGAGTTCCAGACAATGATGAAAGAATAAGGTAAGTGTAACATTGTGTCAACTATACTCACATTAAAAAAGGAAAAAAGTATAATATTTGAAGCATTAATGGCTGAGAATTTTCATGAACTGATGGCTGTTACCAATTTGCATATTCAGAAAGTCCAGTGATTACCAAGCAAGACAATTTACACCTATGATAAAACTGCAGAAAACAGGGGCGCCTGGGTGGCTCAGTCGGTTAAGCGGCCGACTTCGGCTCAGGTCATGATCTCGCGGTCCGTGAGTTCGAGCCCCGCATCGGGCTCTGTGCTGACAGCTCAGAGCCTGGAGCCTGTTTCGGATTCTGTGTCTCCCTCTCTCTCTGCCCCTCCCCTGTTCATGCTCTGTCTCTCTCTGTCTCAAAAATAAATAAACGTTAAAAAAAAAAAAAATTTAAAAAAAAACTGCAGAAAACAAAGAGAAATCTTGAGAGAAACCAGAGGAAAAAGGAAAAATTACCTTCAAAGAGCTATAGATAGTCTGACCGTTGATTTCTCAGCAGTAAAAATGAAAGCCAAAAGATGCTGGAATGATACTTAAAAGCACTCAGTGAAAAAAAGAATGCCAAGCTAGAATAATTTACCCTAAAAATATCTTTCAAGAGGAAACATAAAACAAGGTATTTTTGGACAAATGGAAAAAACTGAATTTGCCACCAGCACTCTCACACTAAAGAAAGTTCTAAAAGAGGTACTTCAGGCAGAAAAAAAAAAAAATACCTCTAGTGGGACATTTGAGTTTTAAAAGATTAAAGAGAGAAGAAAATGGTAAATTATGTGGATAATTCTATGAACAGTGAATATATAAAACAAAAGTAATGTCTTAGAAGGATTTTTTTAAATATACAGAATTTAAAAATAACAATCGCATTTAAGCCATAAGATAAATAGGGTTGTTTTCAATAACATGTAAAATTCTTATACTGATCAGAGCAAGGGTAATGATTACTTTTAGACTTTCAGGCAAATATGAGTTTAATTTCTAAGATAACCACTAAAAGAATAGAAACAAGGCATAATGTCATAATAGAAAGGAAAAATGGAATGAAATAATATAAACAGACTAAGAAAGGAGAATAAATAAAGCAGAATATATGGGATATGGAGGAGGAACAAAATAATAAGTTAGAATTTAACCCAATTACATTAAATGTAAATAGACTAAATGTTTTAATTAAAAGACAAAGGTTGTGATATTGGATTTTTTAAAATTATAACTACATGTCATTTGTGGAAAGTACACCTCATACCTAAGAATACAACTTTAGGATGAAGATGAAAATAAAATACAAGAGTGGCAAAAGTATTCTAGGCCAATACTAAGCTAAAGAAAATTGGCATAGCTATACTAATACCAGAGATATAGGACAACAAGACAAATAACCTTACTAAGATAAAGTCATTTTACATATATAAGGCAGGAATAGAATTAGAAAGAGAAATTTATAGTTCTCTATCATGCTGGGATTATTTTTAATGCCCATCTCTCAGTACCTGATACAATAAACTGACCAAAATATCAAGAGATAGAGATTTGAACAGATTATAAATTTTGACCTAAACACATATAGAACACAACACCCAGTAACACCAAGTGAATAATCTTTCAAATACACATAAAATGTTATAAAAATTAACTTTGCATTTAGTTGAAAAGCAAGTTTCAACAAATTTCAGAAGAATGAAATTGTACAGGGTGTATCCTCCATCTACAGCGCAGTAGAGCAGAAATTAATTTCCAAAGATAACTAGAAAATACAATGTGGTTGTAATTTCTAAGATCCAATAACAGCAGGCTACCAAACCTCACACCTTACCTATTGCCTAGATTCTAAACTACTGTATCACCATATTTTACCTTGCATCCCATATCATAACCTATTCCTTATCACCTCTGCTTTTTATCCTGTGATCAGTTATACATGTTGCTCACATTCATCTTTGATTCTCTTCCTCCTGTACTGACCTTGATTTTCTTTCTCAATAGTAACACAGTCTCTTCTTGAATACATTTCTTTCTGGTCATTTCAGAAGAAAAACCCCACAAAACCCAGACCAGCTACTTAAGATACTAACTCAACCAAGCCCTATAGGACCAGCATTCCAGGAAGTTTTATCCTAGCCCTGCAAACAAGAAAGAAATACCATTTCTACCAGGCTGGGGGACGAGAGGACAGTTCCATCTTTGAGCTATTTTGACCATTGAAAGGCCGCTTAGGTTTTCTTGAGCTGAATTTTTGCACTCTGCCTATCAGTTCTAATTTGACTTCTTGGTCTATAGTACAGAGCAGGTTGAACTCTTTCACCATAGCCATCATATCTTTGAGGTAATAATCATGCCCTACCTGAATCAGACCACCCACCTCGGTCCTTCTGTTGTTTTTTTAATAACACCGTTTTATCTCCTCACCATCCATCTCAGAATTATATCAAAAGACAGAAAAGGGAGAGCAGAAAAGATAAACAATGTTAAGGATCAGCCCATGAATTCCACAGCCCATGAATAGGAATTCCATAGAGAAAGAATAGACAATGGAGGAGGGGGACAATCCACTGGCTTGCTTGCTCCGTGGAGCACGCAACTCCTGATCTAGGGGTTGTAAGTTTCAGCCCCATGTTGGATGTAGAGATTCCTTAAAAATCTTTAAAAAAAAAAAAAAAAAAAAAGAGGGAGGGTATTTCACAGAGAAGGAGAGGGAATAATGTTCATAAGGGTCCATAAATTACCATGAGTGAAAGATGGCCCACATGAGACCCTAATAACTATCAGGGAGAAAAGGCAGGTCAGAGTCATAGAATGACACTAACCCTAGCGTCAGACTTTTGATTTTCAAAATGAATGTTACCAGACAGCAAAACAAAGCCTTTAGTATTTTGAGGAAAATTATTTTGAAGCTAGGATTCTTTAACCAAATTCTTAAAGTTATTTTCTGAAGAGTGAAGGTTTAGAAAAATTTTTCACACCCCTTGAAGATGTTTGCCAGTCCAATGAAGATGAAGACCAAGAAAGAGGAAGATAGGTACATCAAGAAATGGTGAAATTAATCTGAAAAACAATGCAAAGAAATCCTTGAAAGAAATAGGCAGTTAATTACTGAGCTCTGGGAAAAAACATTTCCAAGAAGACAGGAATTCCAGGCAATGAACATGAATAATAAACTGGGAAATATTAGGTATGTGGTAAGGAAGAAACATATCTCACTACAAGGAAAAATAAACGCAATAAAATTCCAAGAAAAAATGTTTCTGTGTTGGTGGGATGTAAGAAAACAGAATCCATTTGAAATATCCAGAGTCTCCCATGAGTGGCATGATGGTCAGGTTACTATAACTGCACTGAGGAAATACAGCTGTAGTGGCCTTGCAGACTCTGCAGTGAATAATAATTACATCTTCACAATAAGCACTATTTGCTGATCTTCAAGTTGTAAAATAAACGTAGCAAAATGCAGTAGATACAATTATGTTTACCAGCGTAAATGTAGGTAGTACCTATCCTTATATGATGCTAAAGTAAAAGTTCAGTTAATGTAAGGTGGGAGGCGGAGGGAAAAGGTAGAAATACCATTAGTATTCTTATCTTACATGCGAGAGAAACCTGAAATTGTTGGAACAAAAAATAGACATTTAAGTATTATTTGAAGCTACAAAGATACTCAGTAGAAGAACTAATGGTAATGATACTACTCCCAAAACTTCCAGACAAAGAGAGGCAGACCAATAGAAGGGAGCTGCTTGTCTGTCATCCCAAAGAATGAAAAATACCTAAACCCTGTGGTTGCAGATATGCTGGTAGATAAAGCCTGAAGTTGAAAAATCAGTAAATACAAGTATAAGCACATTATTTAACAGAATGGAGGTAACCACCAAAAGAGCTAACGATGAGATTGAACTGATAATTGAAACCAGATTGTGTCTGTAATGTACTAAGATCTTCCCTGGCTCCGTCACTGCAACTGTCTTAGATTTACAGGGGTCACCTTGCACTTTCTAACTTTCTAAGCACGTTGCATAATACTTAAAGCTGCACAATTCTAAGATTTTTCTTTACCGTGCTATCTAGGTGCAAAAAAAGCCAGACAAAATTAAGGAAGATCTCCTAACCGATAAAGATGAGAAGAAAAAAGGAATGTGGGATTCTATTAAAAGGTAATTACCAGTGAATATTTTAACATATAATGATAGATCCATCAGGAGTCTAGTATGTGGAAGGCCTGCAGATGGTAAACATCTAAGTAAAACAGATCCTCTCTTCATGTGGGGTGAGATTGATACACAAGTGTTGATAAAACGGGATAGGAAACGAGCTATAAGACAGCTGAAAATCAAGTGCCCTGCGAACCACAGGAGAAGACGACTTTATCTAGTTAGGAGGAACCTCAGGAAATACTTCTTGGCTAAGATGTGCTCTAAAAGATGGACAAGACTTCAGAAGTTGGAGATAGAGAGAAGGTACCTGGTTATATGAAGTCAAAGAGATTAAACAAAATAGCCCAGCTTAGCTAGAACACTGGGGCATTGAATATAATAGGGAATCTATAAATTAGGTCAAGGCCTAATCAAACAGGAATCGATGTTAATAATATTAATAAATATTAATCAAAACAGGAATATATTGGCTCACATGTAGAGAGTCCAGGAGTAGAGCTGGCTTTGGGCATTCGGGTGACGTGGCCTAGGAACTCTTTTTCCATGTCTTAGTTCTATTCTCTATGCCTCCCTCATTTTCAGAGAAACTTTTACAAGGAAAAGTTTGCCATCTTTCCATATAGTGCCAGCAAAAGTTCCAGGGCTGACTCATTAGTCCAGTTGTTAGCCATTTGTCCCAAACTGAACTGGTTCCTGTGACTCTAACCACACTTGGGTCGTATGCCCACCTCTAGAATGAGTGGGCAGGCCTGTCGTAGACTCACAGAATGCAACTGGAGGAGGAATGCTTCCCCCAGAAAAATACCAGGCGATTGTTACTAGAAACGTAAAGGACATTAGATGGGCAAAAACAAAGGCGTCTGCTGTAGATCCACATTGTAGAGAACTTTGAAAGCCAGTTTTAGAGATCTGAGCTTCATTTGATTTATGAGAGAGAACCACTGAGAGATTATTATCTCCCAGAGATAATTTCTATCAGTTGTCTATTTCTGTATTTCTGACTTTGAGCCAGCCAGATTCAGCAACCTAAGTGGATTGTGTTACGCCAATCAGGGGCACTCCTATCATTGCGATCTTGCCCAGTTTAGGCCTCTTTTTCTGTAGTTGGTGCCTTGTTTGATAAGAATGGTGTTCTTGTCCCTTTATGTGCATTGAACTATTACTGATTGAGAAGGTCTCAGACCCCCTCATTTTGAGATCATCTGGAGAGTAGGTATATTTGACGGGATAATGAAGCAGAATGTGAGCTTTTTAAAGAGTATCTCTCCATAATCTTCCATTAAAACCAGAAAGTGGAGACAAGAATGAATATAGGTAATTGTTAAACAATAGCATGGCACTTGCTGTACGGAAAGGGTACCAAAAACAAATACTGCTGTGTAGGAAGGGAGAAAAGACATGTTCAGGAGGGAAGCTCCTTCAGCTTACAGAAGTATTGTGTATATTATCATGCTGTCACTTTTTTATCCGAATTTTAACCCTAACTTGGAGTATCAACTGTATTTTTCTTATTTGAGAGATTATAATAAGATTTGAAAAATACTCTGTCATAACAGTTCCTATTTGGCAAAATACATCTGTGGTGATTGTAAGTTATTTTTTTCCAAATTTTAGTCGTTCTAAATATCTGTGCCTATAAAAATGAAAATTTTAATTAAATAAATTTTTACACCTGAAGAAAACAGAAATTATAATTATGAATACTCCAAATAAAAAGATTCAGTAATTTTGTGTATGAGATGGAGCTTATTTTGAGAGGCTTTCCTACTTTTATTGCATATTAAATTTAGTATGCATATTAAATTAGGTATGTAAAGTGTGCAAATGCAGATTAAGAACTTGTCAATCACTACTTTTTTATTCCAAGTTTCACAAGAAGTTTGCATAAAGAAAAAGATGAAGCAGACGTTCTAAACATTTTTTCAGTTGCTTCTGGCCATTTATATGAACGCTTTTTAAGGTAGGTATATTTTTTATCAAATGCTTTGAAAAGTGGTTCAAAAAGAATTTCAAAAGTTCAGAAGAATAAAAGAATTACAGTGAAAAGAATCCCACCTGTTTCCTTATTACCCAGTTTCCTTCCAACAGGAAACCGATATTATTTTTGTAACTTGCCAAGGATGTATGTAGATAAGCATATATATCTTCTTCATTTTTTAACTTCTTTTTACTTAAGCAGTAACAAAGTATATGTTGTTCTGCACCTTGCTTTTTTCTTTTTTTAACCTAAGATTATGAGAGAAGTATATCTTTAAAATGTAGTCGAATTTCATGAGTTTAATTGATTTGGAATATCAGTGTTCTTTAAGGCTAGGAAAGGAACATATTTTAAGACAAAATAATATGTGAGAAAAAATATATATAGTAAATTTCCCTTTTATTTTATAAGAAGGAGGAGGGGGAATAAGAGGAGAACTAAATTCCGAACCTTAGGGCTGTTGTTTTTAACTTTTCATATAGAAGGATATCAGAGAATTCCTCAAAAATATTTGAAGATGTGATATTCAAGTATATGTCTATATGTGGTATATTAGATACATCTGTCTCTTTTCCAGTCAGAGGTCTGGCGTAGCAAAACAAGTGACCTATCCCATGAATTTACTAGTATACATCATTCAGTTCTTCCAGTTCTGTATACTTGACGTTAATGACAAAGTAATAGAGTGGAGATTAGAATGTAATCAACTAAACAAGAGTATTTCAGAGTCAAGTGGAACAAACAAAAAGCAATCAATTTATTCTGTATAGTGTGTGTGCATATATATATATATATATATATATATATATATATATACACATCTCCTTACACATTACATACTTGATAAGTAACCATAATTTGTGAAGGTGCTTCAGTCTATTTCCCCATAATTCATAGTGAAAAATTAATGCCTTTAAGTAATTATTGCATGTATATATATAATAATTAAAAAGCCTTAGGAAAAGCAGGATGAACTCCTATTAATATTAACTTACTGGGTTAAATGTTCCTTTATACAGAATTATGATGCTTTCTGTTTTACGTAACACCAAAACACCTGTGAAATTCTGGTTTCTAAAAAATTATCTCTCACCAACATTTAAAGTAAGTACATTAACCTTTTTATTATAGAGCGGTTCAATGTTTAAAAGTAAATTCTTTATGTCATTGTAAGTTCACGACATTTTCAGAATGAGCCTTTTGAAATTACTGTTTCTAATTTTAAAGTTTTGGTATTCATTGTTTTATCTGGCTTAAGAAAAATGTTACACTGTTTTTATTCAGAGAAGTGTTTAGGAGGACAGAAGGAGATGGTTTATTTTTAAGTAAACTCAAAATCAGAAGGATTAGTGGTTTTTCATGATAATATAATTAAACTTGGCAGTGAAAGATATGTACAGATTGTCAATAAAAAGAATTAGATTCTGTCATAATTTTACAAAGATAGACTAGAACAGTAGTATCCAGAGAACATGAAAACTGTACCATAGGAAGTAGTTCGATAGTCCCAGGAATAATAAGGCTCTTTGATCTTTCTGCAGCACGGTGACTGCTGTGGTAGTGGTTTGGGGACTATATTCAGAAGTCTGAGGCATTTTATATCCTGAGAAGTTTTCAGGGGGCCAACAGTTGCTCCCCTGTACTCAGCCTCACACTCTTGCTACAAAGTATACCCTGTTTCCCCCTATTCTCACTGCGGACTAATCAGATTTCATGCAAGTTAGGGTCTCATTCAGTAGCAGTTCAAAGGAGTTCTCTTTTTCTAAACCAAAGCCAGCGGTAAAAGCAGAAATAAAAATAGCCAGCCATGTTGTTATTCCTTAATATTGCCAGGCACATTGCTGAGTGATTTACCTACATTATTTGTTCTTCATAAAGTTCTATTCACAGAAAACCAAGACTCAGAAATTACATAACCAGCCTGCACAATGGGGAGGTATCCAAGTTCACCTTAGGTTCAGTGATTAACTAGAAGGACTCACAGAAATAAGGAACACCATTATCGGGGTGCCTGGCCCGCTTGGTCGGTTAAGCTGCCAGCTTCAGCTCAGGTCATGATCTCATGGTTCGTGGGTTTGAGCCCCGTGTCAGGCTCTGCACTGACAGTGTGGAGCTTGCTTAGGATTCTCTCTCTCTCCTTCTGTCTCTGCCCTTCCCCCACTTTTGCGCACTCTCTGTCTCTCAGGATAAATGAATAAATTAAAAAAAAGAAAGAAAAGAGGGTCACCTGGGTGGCTCAGTCAGTTGAACATCCAACTTCGGCTCAGGTCATGATCTCATGGTTCATGGGTTCAAGCCCCACATTGGGCTCTGTGCTGACAGCTGAGAGCCTGGAGCCTGCTTCTGATTCTGTGTCTCCTTCCCTCTCTCTCTCTCTCTGCCCATCCCCAACTTGCTCTCTCTCAAAAATAAACGTTAAAAAAAAGAAAGAAACACCATTATGCTCACAGTTACAGTTTACAGCAAAGCAGTACAGGTTAAAACAAGCAAGACAAAGAGACGTGTAGGGCAGACCAGACCCAGAGCTTCCAGTTGTCCTCTCCCAGTGGGTTTGGCAGCAGCGCTTATTTCTCCCAGCAAAAACGTGACAATACACATGGAGTATTGCCAACCAGGGAAGCTCACTCAGACTGTGGTGTCCACAGTTTTTATTGGGGGTTGGCCACATAGACCCACTTGACTGCCACAGTGTTACCTTTGCCTCCAGCCCCTGGAGAGGTTCAGCTGATACGTTGTGGCTCACAGTCCCAGCGGTAAGTTGCATTGTTGGCATAGGCTATTTGGTGTTGACTGAGGCAGGACAGTAGAAGGCATAGAGGTTACCTACCGGGAGCCTGGGACAAAGGGTCTAACCTTTCTCTGAGCAAGCTTTGTCCTTTAAAGCAGAGTCCTGAGATCAAACAGCTAATTCAGCAGATAGCTGAGATCTGATCCCAGGCATGCTGCCCTCACAGCCTGGTGCTTAACCCTCACGTAACAGCATCTTCGCAACCACCAAGAGTGCCGCCTCCTGTGTGCATTTAGCAGTAGATAAAACCGAAAAAGAACCCATTCATATAAACAACAAGTCCTACTAGTTTGTCAGCAAGTTTTTGATGTTATCCTACTAGGCAAATACTGCATAAGGGGATTGGTTAATTTTACATAAACTGAGATAATACAAGTGTAAGATTCTCTCAGCAGGAAATATACCATTCAGTAGAAATATAGTGCTGTGTCTGCATAAAGGTCTTGTTCTCCCACATGGCCAAAAGTAATACCATATCTGAAATAATATTTTCCTTCTTTTTGGAATTTTGTTCCTTTCCCTTAAAATGTTTCTTTTTGAAGCTTTTCGTGTACAATGTGTACAAATCGTAAGTGTGCAGCTTTGATGAATTTTTACAAAGATAAAACACCTGTGTAACCAGCAATTAGATATAGAAATAGAAATTACTAGTACCCTAGATCCTTTCCTTCCAATTTTCAAAATGTACCTCCTCTCTTCCTTCAAACATTTAATGAATTCTGCCTGCGTAGGGAATAGTCCTTTCCTGACCACACAGTCTGAAGTTACAGTCCCTTCTGATTTTTCACTCTGCTTCCCTTCCTTTTTTATTTTTTCCTAGCTCTGTCTTCTATAGATAACTTACTGATTTCATTTAATCCACCCACCACCTCTAAAATGTAAGCATCATGAGGGCCACAATTTGTATCTGTTTTGTTCACATCTGTATCCCTAGGACCTAAAATAGTGCCTGGCACATAGGGCATGCTCAGTAAGGGTGGAGCCCAGTGCAGGGCTGGAGCTCATGATCCTGAGATCGAGAGTCCAACATTTAACTGACTGAGCCACCCAGGCACCCCTCAGTGAAAATTTTAATACATATTTGCTGAATTAGAAAATTTTTCTAATTTTTCCTAATACATATTTTTAAATTTTGAAATCAAAACAGTGATTCTCAACAACTGGTCTAGCCATAATTACAGCATTATAATTCATAAATAAAAACCAATGCTTATGCTAAGGAACATAATTTAAATCTACGTTGTTCTTACAAAAGCAAGGAGAAAATTTAAGTATGTAACCAGCAGCTAGCTACAAATGAGAACTGAGCAGGAAAAAGCAAATTCTCTGTGTGCTAACCTGTCTTTCCCCACCCCTTTACCATTCTCCCTCTCACGTGGGGCTCTTGAACCAAACTTAACCAACAGTGTATTTCATTAACTGCTCTGGTTTAAACAGAATAAGATACTTTAAGTCTCTAAGACTCTGAATCAAATATCAGATATTCACACCCACAATGACTACCCTGCGTTTTTAATCCTTGAATTAGATAGTCATAAATCTCAGACATGAAACTCATGGGGAGAACCTAATTCATCAATTTACAACTCATTTTGTGGTTTTTTGCACCCCTCTTCATGTTGTAGCTGTCTGACCAGCCAGTATGTTGACATAAACATAAACTGTTCGCTGTGTCAATGTTCCAAGATCCAAATGCTTTTCCTTTATAGTCAGGCTTTCTCAAGTCAAACAGTAGTGATAAAAACTAGGGGAACATTGATCTTAGTTGATAAGCTTGCTAGTTAATATGGTGTACCTATTTTTTAATGTCATTAGATCATATAGTTTTATGTATACTTCTATTTTGATATTTGTCAGCATTTTCCTATTCCTCATTAATAGGTATAAGTTATAGAAGTAGTTTACACTTTTTTACCAATTAGTTTGTAATAATTTATGGTAAACTCTTTCAAATGTTAAATTGTTCTCTAAACATATGAACATATTCTTTGATTCGTGTGTGTGTGCGCATTTTTAGGAGGTGATTCCTCACATGGCTGAGGAATATGGGTTCCAGTACGAGCTAGTGCAGTATCAGTGGCCCCGCTGGCTTCACCAGCAGACGGAAAAACAGAGGATTATTTGGGGTTACAAAATTCTTTTCCTCGATGTCCTTTTTCCCCTAGCGGTGGACAAAATCATTTTTGTTGATGCTGACCAGGTAATAAGATTAACTGTTGCTTTCAGTAATACTTAAACTGTGTTTGCACTTCTGAGTACAGGGACTCAATTCATGTTGCTGGTGCTCGTTATTGTCTTTGTTGCCCTGCTGCATAAATGTGGAAGACGTGAATGTGATATGTAAGGAAAGTATCTTCAAAAAAAAAAACGGTCAGAATTCCAGGGGAAAATCCAGTGTATCACAAGCAGTACCATTTATTATTTGGACATTGCAGTTTTCTCTCTGAAGTGGTAGTTTTTTGGTTTTGGTAATTAAAAATAAGTACTGAAATTAGTCATGATAAAAGTAGTTGTGTGAGTTCCTATGAATGTATGAGCTGTTTGCTTAAAAGGAGCTATACTTCTTGCTGAAAAAGTTGGCGATTACAGACAGCTCTCCTCTCTTGCTTGTACCTCCCACAGCATTCTTGGGCCTTTAGCCAACAGCCAAAACCTCATCATCCTTACACTTAAGGGGGGAAAATGTCCCAAATTTATCCCCCAAAAACCCATTCTTTCAAAACTTACATATCCAAAAATTACGACTTTTCCCCTTCCCTCCTTGCATTGCATGCCTTTGTAATCACTAGTGGGAAAGAATATTTGCAAAATACACAGAATCTTTAAGAAGAACAGTAAATAATAATGTTATATAAAATAAGTACACAAGTTAGTATTTATATTTAGGACAAAAGTGTATTTTCAAATCCTCTATTAGAGTTTACTTGTGTTGTTAACTCTATTGTTGTTTTTGTGTTAGTTTCCAAGTTGACAAATATGAATCATTATCCTTAAAAATGAAGAAAACAGGAAAATGTGGATAACGAACTAAGCATTTCAAAACATATTGTCTAACATAAAACATATTTCTCCTACCTTCCCCCAGCTTACACAGTGACATTTTCCAGCAGGCTAGAGTCTATTAAAAACTGGAACACGCTAATGTTATTTCATTAAAGCCATTGAGGATAATTAAGAGGTTTTTCTTCATCATTCAGACTAATATTGGCCAATATAAAATACTGGAGATTTATCATAAAAATGATTTTGAATTATTAATCCATACCTTGATAAACTAAGAGCGATGAACTTGTGAAATATTTAATTTCTTCCCAAAAAGCATATTGTTTAAGAAATCTTGATTAAGATGACATGACAGACTATTCTTATTAATAAGACCACTGTCCTATAGACTGGGCATATGCATTTTAGGTTTCTCTTCATCTGTACGAACAAGAGAAAAGGGAACTTCATAAACTCCCTACTGCTTGAAAGAGCTGTGAGCGGGGAGCCTGGGTGGCTCAGTCAGTTAAGCGTCCAACTTCAGCTTGGGTCATGATCTCATGGTTCGTGAGTTCGAGCCCTGTGTTGGGACTCTGTGCTGACAGCTCAGACCTGGAGCCTGCTTCAGATTCTGTATCTCCCTTGTTCTCTGCCTCTCCCCCCTCACACTCTGTCTGTCTCTCAAAATAATGAACGTTGAAAAACAATTTTTAAAAAAGAAAGAGCTGTGAGGAAAACACAGTTCTGTTTCTACAGTCAGGTGACAATTTGAGATTCACGTTAAAAAGGCTTATTATAATAGCATAATGTTACATTATTGTATAGGCTTCATCAGAGAAACTGTTTTAATTATTTAGATTGTAAGACATGACCTAAAAGAACTCCGAGATTTTGATCTGGATGGAGCGCCCTACGGGTATACCCCATTTTGTGATAGCCGCACTGAAATGGATGGGTATCGTTTCTGGAAAAAGGGATACTGGGCATCACATCTTTTAAGAAGGAAATACCATATCAGGTAAGAAAATCCATACTCTTACTTTTTAGTAACCAAATAACTTACTGGATCTCAATACTCTGTTTTCTTAGAAATCAGACAATTATGACAACCAATTGGTGTTTGCTATGTGCTAATCGCTCTTACAAGACTTTACATATATATATTTTTTAAACATAGATTCATCTCTTTTTAATATTTATTTATTTGTTTGTTTGTTTATTTAGTTTGGGAGAGAGGAGCAGCACAAGCAGGGGAGGGGCAAGTGGAAGAGGGAGAGAGAGAATCCTAAGCAAGCTCTGTGCCATCAGTGCAGAGCCCAGCGCGGGGCTCAATCCCACGAACTGTGAGATCGTGACTGGAGTTGAAATCAAGAGTCAGACACTTAACCAACTGAGCCACCCAGGCACCCCAAGACTTTACCTGTATCAACTCATAAAATTTCTGTGACAACCTTTTGAGATACTGTTATCAGCCCCATGTAATAGATGTTTCAGAGGGATGAAGCACTCATGTAACTTGCCCAGGCTTATGCTGTTAGTGCGTAACTGAGCCAGGCGTTAAACCAAGTAATAGAACTCAGGGGAGAGGCTCCTGACCACAACAGAAGACTTAAACTGGTTTGTCATATAACAAAATGAACATGCTGTCTTCAAATATGTTGTTTTGTAGAGCCATGAGTTCCATGGTATCTTGGAAAAACCTGTGGTGACTCTAAGAGGATATGGATCCTAACAGTATTATAACAAACTTCAAACCCTTGGAAACAGTTTTAGAATTGGGCGAAAAT
This sequence comes from Panthera uncia, assembly GCF_023721935.1. Lineage (NCBI taxonomy): Eukaryota > Metazoa > Chordata > Mammalia > Carnivora > Felidae > Panthera > Panthera uncia. The sequence continues at coordinate 64,820,661 of NW_026057576.1, read as the reverse complement.
TTAGGAAAGGACTTGTTATTAGACCCAGGGATATCTGAAGTCAATCCCATTACTGTAAATAGTCACTGGGGGAAAGTAAAAATACGTGAACAACATGAGCCACCAAAGACTGTTCACCTTTGCAGTGCCTTGTATGTAGTGGATCTCAAGCAGTTCAGGAGAATTGCAGCCGGTGACAGGCTCCGGGGCCAGTACCAAGCTCTCAGTCAAGATCCAAACAGTCTGTCAAACCTAGATCAGGTAAGTAGAACGTTCTTAGACTCATTTGCAGTGCATAGATCCAGACTGCTCCAATTCCCTGCTTGTAAACTTTAAAACCTTATATTTTCAGCCTCTCCCTCCCTTTCCATTTTGGAAAACAGTTTGGGGTTTTCTTAAAATTTAAACTTAAACCTACCATATGACCAGTTATTCTCTTTGAAGGGAAATGAAAGCATATGTCTACACAAATACTTGTGCATGAATAGTAGCAGCTTTGTTTGTCAAATCCAAATCCCACAACAATCTTGTATTCATTATCTGTTGCTACCTAATGACTTACCTGAAAACCTAGCCACTTACAGTAACTGTGGGTCAGGAATCTGGGTCTGACATTGCTGGGCATTCTGCTGCAGTCTCTCACAACGCTGAAGTCTTTGTGGACCCAGGGGTTGCCATCTAATCTGAAGACTTGACTGGGTCGGTCACTCACATGATTGTGGGCATGATTCAGGGCTTTGTCACCTGTGAGGCTCATTTGCCATTTAAACTTCCTTTAACGCAGGTGCCAGCAGTCTTTACTTAGAAAGCCCCGAGCATGCAGAAATGTGAGAATTCTCCTGGAGCATTGTTTCCTAACAGGGACACGAAAGGTCACCTCCAAATCTGGAGAGCACAGCGATGGCAGCCATAAACAGCAAGAGCAGGCACGGTGTGGGTGATCGGTCGCCTTGTTTCAGGTCAGGCAGAGGCATTGAGGCTATCCGCTTGGGGCAGTGAAGAGCGGTGGGTTTCTGGGCTTCCCGCTCCATTCCTGACACGAGGGGTGAAGTCCAGCGCAGCTGTGGGCATAGTTCTAGGGCATGGATTCATCATGACACAAGATGGTTGAGTCAGATTAAATGTTTACTAGCTTAAAAATAGATATTTTAGGGGCACCTGGGTGGCTCAGTTGGTTCAGCATCTGACTTTGGCTCCAGTCATGATCTCACGGTGTGAGTTCGAGCCCCATGTCGGGCTCTGTGCTGACAGCTCAGAGCCTGGAGCCTGCTTCAGACTCTGTGTCTCCCTCTCACCCTCGCGCTCTCTCTCTCTCTCTCTCTCTCTGCCCCTCCCCCTCATGTGCGTGCACACTCTCTCTCTCAAAAATAAGCGTTAAAATTTTTTTCAAATAGATATTTTAGATCTGCATATGATTCTTCGGACCCGTTTTTAATTTAATTGGCCTCATCAACCTCATTCCCTCTGACTCTAATTTCTATACCTCTGTGTTTAAATCATTTTTCTTCTATAGGATCTTCCCAATAATATGATTTACCAAGTGGCCATTAAGTCTCTTCCTCAAGACTGGCTGTGGTGTGAAACCTGGTGTGACGATGAATCCAAACAGAGAGCCAAAACAATCGATCTGGTGAGTGCGTGTGTGTTGTCATTTGTGTATAAGCAGATGTGAAAATGTTCGAATAGAAGTATCTTCTCTTTTACAAATGGAATGGCACACATGTGGCACACTGCTGCTTAGTCTATTTGCTCTATTTACTTAAGTTGGCCAAGTACAGGGCTGTCTCTGGGGGACCCCAAGGTCACCCCCAAGTTTGCTGAATCACAAGAGGACTCAGAGGACTCAGAATATCATCATACTCATGGCTATGCTTTATTCCAGTGGGTACAGGGCAAAAGGGAAAGGATGTATGGGGCAAAGTCCAGAGAAGACCAGATGCCAGCTTCCAAGAGCCCTCTCCCCATGCAGCCTCACAGGGCAAGCTTAATCCCTGAAGCTATAAGGAATTTCACAGCACATGTGAAGTGTTGTCTACCAGGGAAGCTGATTAGGAACCCAGTACCCAGGATTCTTATTGAGGGCTGGTCCCATAAGCACGCCCCTGCCTGTCACATACCAGGCACTTCACACTTTAAAAGCTTATAATTCGCAACATCCAGAAGGAAAGCACATGTTTGGTATAAACTATGTGGTTGGCACAGGTTAGGCATGGTGAGCCATTCTCATCAGGAATGGTGGGAACACTCCTGAAACCCAAGTTCCCAGATGCCAGCCGAAGCCCCTCCTTGCAAGCAGGCCTTTCCAAGGATAGCGATCTCAGGCTTGCTGGGTTCCTCTTTAATGCACAGCGGCATCTGAGAGAAAGACCATGAGCTGCTGAAATGTTCCTGGATTAACTATCATCTTAATACACAATCAGTTTGGTTCTCCTGCCAATGTTTTTCCCAAATGTGTCTACTTGAATTATCCTATACATGTCTGGGGTTTTTTTCCTTCCTTTTGAGAAAAATTTTTAACTTTTAGTTTTAAACAGTTTATGCTCTATTTCTCCTAGACATGAAATATTTCAAGCTAATGTATTGTCTAGCTATCTTGAACTTACATTCCAGTACTATAGTGTCTTTAATAGTTATATCGTCATTCTTTTTCTGACCATATTGTTTTTATGTGCTAATTTGAGTTTAAAATAATTATTTGTAAGATCTTCCGTTAAAAAATAAACTATCCAAATATTAGCATTCATGCAGTTTTGAACATAAGAAGACAGGACAATAAAATCTAGGGACATTTTTCTAGGTACGTGTAGAAATGTATAGGAAAGTGGTAGCACGCCAACTTGTCAGATTGCCGTCAAAGGTGATAGAAAGCAGAATCGAGGTGGCATTGTTAAGAAGAAAGCAAGGGAATTTTCTAAAGAGAGACCAAGAACCTTACTGAACATAACTCATAAGATGTTAAGGTTGTGCTGTGACATATAAGGTTGTGACTCATACATTAGTGACATACGGTCTCCTTGGGATCTCTAACACTTAGGTTAACATGAGCTAACTATAACAAACCCCAGATTTCAGTGGTGTCACACTCACCTAAGTCCAGATCTAAGTGGGTGTTGTCAGTGAGTAGCTTCCCTGTCCATCATGGGACCAGCCTCCATCCATCTTGTGGCTCCTTCATCCTCTGAGGTGCTGTCATCATCTGTAGCCATCAGAAGCTGATCTGTCCAGTATGGCAGCCACTTGCCACACGTGGCCATTGAGCTAAAATATTGCTGATCTGGGGCGCCTGGGTGGCTCAGTCGGTTAAGTGTCCGACTTCGGCTCAGTTCATGATCTCATGGTTCACGAGTTCAAGCCCCGCGTCGGGCTCTGTGCTGACAGCTCGGAGCCTGGAGCCTGCTTCTGATTCTGTGTCTCCCTCTCTCTCTGACCCTCCCCCCATTCATGCTCTGTCTCTCTCTGTCTCAAAAATAAATAAACATTAGAAAAAAAATTTTTTTTAAATATGGCTGACCTGAATTGAGATGTGCTGTAAAGTATAAAATACACACTAGATTTTGAAGACTCAGCACAATAAAAAGAATATAAAAATATAAATAGTATTTATATTTATTACATATTGACTGATAGTGTTTTTGATATATTTGTATGTTTATTTCAACTGTTCCGTTTATACTTTTATATGTGGCTACGAGAAAATTTAAAATTCCATCATATTTCTGTTGGGTAGTGTTGATCTGGAGGGGAGAAAAAGAGTATGAGGAATGCTTCCTGACTCCTAAAGGCTGCGGCCCCTTGGTGGATTCGTTGTGGGACCACATTTAGATGTAAGGGCAACTAAGAAATGTCATTCCCAGATGGGCAGCTGCTACTTAGTGATAGGTCTACATAGAAAAAAGATGGCATAAATTTTCGTGGACAGGTAGCCATCCCTCCCACAGAAACACTTAAAAATGAGAGAACATGCTAATTTGGGCCAACTTCTTTGGGAAAAAAGTTAAGGGAATGCAGACAAACCCCAAGGAAATGGCCCAATGAAGAGGAAAAAGCATGATTAATGGTATCAAAGGTGAGGATGAGAGCATTTATGAATATCATGGTACCATCTCGGCTCTGTTTCAGTCAACCTGGGCATTATTGACATTTGAGACCATATAATTCATAATTGTGGGGGGCTGTCCTGGGCCCTGGAGCATGTTTAGCAGCATCTCTGGCTTTACCCACTAGATGGCAGTAGTGCCCCACCACCCCCCAGTCATGACACCCAAAAATGTGTCCAGACCTTGCCAAAGCTCCCCTGGGGGGCATGATAACCCATGTAAGCACCACCAATATAGATTGGGGGGGGGGGGAGGATTGTAAGACAGAAAACTAAGGGAAACACAGTATTTTAACAGTTTCTGACAGGATTAAAATGGAAATAGTTCCATTATCTTTACTTTATAGAACATAATGCCTGTAAGGTTAATTTCTGCAGAGAAAATCTCCTTTTCCCACTTCAGGAATATAATACTATAGGAAAAAATACACAATGGAATGAAGTGAAAATATTTGATGAGGAAGGGATTAAGACAACAGGCTCGGGGCGCCTGGGTGGCTCAGTCGGTTGAGCGTCCGACTTTGGCTCAGGTCATGATCTCGCAGTTTGTGAGTTTGAGCCCCGCATCGGGCTCTGTGCTGACAGCTGGGAGCCTGGAGCCTGCTTCAGATTCTGTGTCTCCCTCTCTCTCTGCCCCTCCCCTGCTAATGCTCTGTCTCTCCCTCTCTCTCAAAAATAAATAAACATAAAAAAAAAAAAAAAAAGACAATAGGCTCATGGCTCGTACATAACCAGTAGCTCTCCCATAAGGAATTAGGGAGAAAGCAAGTTGTGGCAACTACAAGATGTCGCATGAAAGTGAGCTCAAGATGTGTTCTCTATTAATGTCTTGTAAAGAGCAAATGGGATGCTTCTGGAACTTTGTGACATTTGTCCTCCTCCATAGTCCTTCATGTCTTGGTCGATGGCATCTCCATTCTTCATGTTGCTCAAGCCCCACACTCTGGGGTCATCTTTGACCTCTCTCCTCACACCTCACATCCAGCACATTAGCATCTTGTCGGCTGTACCGTCACATACATCCAGAATCAGATCCTTCTCCTGTTCACTTTGCCTTTTGACCTCTTAATTTCCCAAGAAACCCCATAATAGGACCAACTGCTCGCTGAGTCGTTTACATCGGTCAGATATCAGTGGAAGCATAGAGATTATCTTATTTCAGCTTCCTCCCTTGTGATGAAGCTAAGATCTTCCCCCCACACACACACAGTTAACTGAAATGTATGGGTCTTACTACCAGTAAGCAAAGAGTTGGAACCATGAGGACTGAGGATCTATACCCATCGTTATTCCACTGTATCTGTCAGGTAGACTAGGTAATATGTTTAGACATGAGATTTATAAACTCCTGTGAATTTCACCCTATCAGTATTTTGACACGAGTTCCAGTTAACTGATTTTTAATATCGCCACAGTTGCTAATTAGAACAGAAGCATATGAAGGGGAGGGAATGCTTTTGCTAAACAAACTCGAGGAATTTCTAAAGGCTAACAACATTTGTCTGTGGAAAACACAAGTATATAAACCAGATTTTAGTCCAAAGAAAGATAAAAGAATACTTATTAATATAGTCTGCTATGTTCTTTTACAAAATAATCATGTAATTAGATCTTTTGCCAAAACATTTTGGAGAAGTGTTTGACAGACTCCTTGTTAACCATAAGAATGTTTTTAAACAATTTTTGTTTAAATTTCTGATTGAGGTATTTGCATTAAATACTTACTGCTTACATAAACTGTTATTTGTCATTTCGCTTGATCCTTTCCCTGTTAAACTAAGTACTTTTATTTGTTAGTGCTTTAAATATTTAGTACTTAGGGCTCTGCTTTTTATAAAATTCATTTTGTATGCTGTAGTGACATAGTAATGTTCTCAAGTATTTCCTTTTTTCCTGGACAATGATCTGTTCATCCTCTATCCCTCCCCCCCGCCCGCCCTTCCTTCCTTAAACGAAGCATAATTAACATACAAGGAAAGTCATTTTTCATTAACCAAATTTTATTTAAACTTTTAGTGCAATAATCCCAAAACAAAAGAACCTAAGCTAAAAGCTGCTGCCAGGATTGTCCCAGAATGGGTGGAGTATGACACTGAGATACGACAACTGTTAGAGCACCTAGAAAACAAGAAGAAAAATGCAAGTAAGTCAATATTCTATGGTGGTGTCTGAATCATGTGTTGCCTGAAGTGAAATTAAAATAGATTACAAACTCATTTCTTGGTGACTTTAGTAAATGATCAGGTCAGAATTTCTTTCAGAAAATTTGTGATATTATTAAGAACTTCATTTTATGTGGACTTAAACTCACAAATTTAAAACATGGATAGAGAATCTATTCCCCATGGATGTAACTTCAGTTCATATCACCACATAAATGGGTGCCAAAGCATTAGCCTTCTGACACAAGAGGTAGAAAATAAAAGTAGAAAATATGCTTGTCTTTAGGATTACACCAAATGTCCCAAATATGAAAATCCAAGCCCTAAAGTTTAGTGAAAGACTTATATGGAACCTAGAAATATTACCTCCTATCTCTCGAATTAATCCCATGTGGAATATGGATTTCCCATGTGTTCCTGGTTCTAGTAACCTCCTCAGGGCTGGAGGGTGACTTGGACTAGATGTGCTTCCATTTGTAAGATTAAAATGTGGTTACCTAGGCGTTTCATCACTCTACATAAACCTTCAACAAGTAAGTGTTGAATATTCTGTTAAAGCTGCTGTAAACTTCTTGATTGCCTCCTAATTCTCTTTCCTCATTAGTGCCTAGTTCTCTCAATTTTTCTTTACTCTTTTTTAAAAATAGCACTGAGCTCCAGTGTTAGAGACTTTCAAACAGGTTGTATTAATCCTCAACAATAATTCTTCCCAGTGGTTCAGAATAATATTCTTATTTCCCTCAGCTTTATTTTTTTTAGAAGCTGAAATGTTAAATATAAACATACAAATGTTACACATAAGGGCGCCTGGGTGGCTCAGTTGGTTGAGTGTCTGACTCTTGATTTCAGGTCATGATCTCACAGTTTGTGGGTTGAAGCCCTGCACCAGTCTCAGTGCTGGCAGTGTGGAGCCTGCTTGGGATTCATATTCATTCATTCTCTCTCTCTCTCTCTCTCTCTCTCTCTCTCTCTCTCTCTCTCTCCCCCCCCCCCCCCCGCCCTTCCCCCACTCATTCACTTGAGCAAGCACATGCATGTGCACCCTTGCACTCTTTCTCAAAATAAATAAACTTAAAAAAATATTATATATAAACTTTCTCACATAAGCATGAAATTGTGTTTCATCTTTTTGTATTCTTTAACAAAACCAATGCAGTTATTTTCTGAGAGGTTGAGTATTTAAAACACATCCATGTTTTGTTAATGAATTTATTTTTCTACTGTTTATTTATTTTGAGAGAGAAAGTGCATAGGGGAGGGGCCGAGAGAGAGGAGAGAGAGAGAGAGAGAGAGAGAATCCCAAGCCCAATGTGGGACCCCATCTCACACAACGTGAGCTCATGACCTGAGCTGAAATCAAGAGTCGGATGCTTAACCGACTGAGCCACCCAGGTGCCCCTATTTTTAATTAATTTAAATAATTTGAAGACACCATTTCAATTCAGAAGAAGATTCTGTAAGTGGTGTGATACAACTGTTTTAAAAGGGAGTTGAAGAAGACAGAAAACAGGGGAGAAAGGGGGTGGGGAAAGGAAGACAGAAAGGAAATTTTACACAATTGCCTCAAAATTTTTTAATGCACAGAACATACGGATGAAATGTTTCTCTTCCCAAATTGGAGAGAGTTAAAGGATTAATAATAGCCAGAGTTAGTGAGGTTACTGACAAGTGAGCACTCATATGCTCGTACATACAGCAGCTGTATAAATTAAGGAAATTTTACAATGTGTATAAAAACTAAAATATGTGTGTCAGGTTTACATTTAAAAAGAGAAGTGAGGGGCATCTGGGTGGCTCAGTCGGTTAAGCATCTGACTCCTGATTTCGGCTCAGGTCATGATCTCACAGTTTGTGAGTTTGAGCCCCGCATTGGGCTGTGCTGACGGTGTGGAGCCTGCTTGGGATTCTCTCTCTCCCTCTCTCTCTGCCCCTCCTCTACTCATGTGTGCACACGCATTCTCTCTTTCAAATAAATAAATAAATAAATAAATAAGAGAAATATGTACACATGTTATGCCATTGTTTTTAATAGTGAGATAGAAATAATTGATAAATAATTGATCCATTAATAGAAGATTGATTATATAAATGTCAATACATACAAAGAAATATTGTAGTCTTTCAAGAGAATTGAGATAAATGTATTTTGTGGATAGCATATTTTAAGTTAAAAATATAGTCATATTTGTAATTGGCCCCATCTTAAATAAAAATGGCATGTTTGTGTACATACCTATGAATGTGTAAAAATAAGTTTTACAAAAGATTTTTGGATTTTTTACTTAATTTTGAATTACAAATGTAAGTCTGTTATAAACATGAAAACAACATGGAAGTACTATATATAGAAAGAATAAAATTGGAAGACCTCTTTTACTCAAACACAAGCAATCATTTTTAAGGCTATAGTAGGCCTTGTTTTATAACTTTTGCATTTCTCTTATTATAAGCTGTATTAGTTTTCTGGGGGTGCTCTAACACAGTACCACAAAGTAGCTGACTCAAACGGAAGAAATTTTTTGTCTCACTGTTCTAGAAGCTTGAAGTCCAAGATCAAAGTGTCTTTAGAGTTGGTTCCTTCCTGAGGGCAGTGAGGGAGGATCTGTCCCAGGCCTTCTCTTGACTTGTAGGTAGCCACTTTCTCGCTGCATCTCTTCACATTGTCTTCTCTCTGTATATGTCTCTGGGCAGATTTCCTCATCCTACAAGGACACTAGTCATGTTGGATTAGGGTCTACCCTGGTGATGTCATTTTAACCTTATTACTTCTGTAAAGACTGTCTCCAAATAAGGTCACATTCTGAAGTCCTGCAGGTTAGGGTTCCATCATATGAATTTTGGAGAAACACAGTTCAACCTGTAACATGAATGGAGTTGAGAATCTGGTCATATGTTTCAGGGACATTTGTAATTCTGTTTTTCAACTGCTTATTTTTATCCTTTGCTCATTTTTTCTAGAGGATTATTGTCCAATACTGGAAAAAAGTTGATGGTCTTTATTTCAGAGATTTGTGTTGCCACCTTTATCATACACTAAATTCCTGCATTATTTCTGTCTCATTTGGCACATTTTTTATCCTGTTCCATTTATCTCTGTCTATACATGTGCCTATTATATACTTTTTTAATTAGAAGATTTATAGCATGTTTTATTACTGAGTAGGGCTCATCTCCCCTCATTACTATTTTGTTGTTGTTTTCCTTTTATTCTTGTGTATTTTTCCATATAAGCTTTAGAATCATCTAGTTCCAGAAATTTTTCGGTTTTTCTTTTTTGGTGGGGGGTAGGGAAGAGGATGGAGGGAAGATTACATTAAATTTATTACTTAAGTTAGGGAGTATTGACGTCTTTGTGAAAACTGTTCTTTGCACCTAAGAACATGATGTATCTTTATGTTCAGTTTCAGTTTTATGTTTGTCAAGAATCATAACATTTTAATCATATAGGTCTTACCCATATCTTTTTTAAGCTTGTCCCTAGGTATTTCATCTTTTTGTTATTATTATAAATGGGATTTTCTCTTACAGTGTATCTTACTGGTATTTGTTTGTGGTAGATTATTGTTTTCAGCTTATGAATCTTTATGATCATACTGAATCCCCCTATTATTTATAGTAATATTTCAGTTGGTTCTCTTGAATTTTTTCCCCTAGGATTACATACATCTTATCTGCAAACAAAAATGGTTTTTCCTCTAATCATTATACCTCACATTGCTTTTTCTTGTCTAATTGCTTTGGTTGATATATCTAATATGATGTTAAATATTAGCTTCTTTTTCTCACTTTGTTTGGCCAACCTTCTGTGTTTCCCTGTTAAGATAATGGCTTTGGACTAAAAAATTTATGTTGAGGAAATATCCATTGATTCCTGTTCTAATAAGTGTTTTTATCAAGAATAGGTTGCATTTTATCAACCACATTCTCAACAAAAATAGAAGCAACTGCTTGGTTTTTATATTTGATTTATTAATATAATAGACTATATTAATAGATTTACTAATATTGAAATTTCCTGTGTTCGTTCCAGAAACAAATTCAGCTTGGTCATGACCTATTATTCTTTATTTTTCCTTTTTTTAAATTAAGATATGATAGCTATAATATTCATTTCAAGCATGTAACATTCATTATTTGTATATTGTGAAATTATAGATACTTATAAAATTTGTTTTTCTTGTGATAAGAACTTTTAAGGTCTCTTAGCAACTTTCAGTATACCATAGAGTGTTAACTATAATCACCATGCTGTGCATTACATCCCTATTACTTATTTTATAACTAGAAGTTTGTACCTTTTGACCCCTCACCTATTTTATCCATCCCTCAACCTCACTCTGACAACCACTAATCTATTCTCTGTGTGTGTGAGCTCAGTATTGTTTTATTTTAGATTCCTTATATAAGTGAGATCATACAGTATTTGTCTTTCTCTGACTTATTTCATTTAGCATAATGCCCTGAAGGTCCATTCATGTTGTACAAAGGGTAGCATTTCCTTCTTTTTGTGTAATGTTCTGAGGAACTGCCATATGTTTTCCATCGTGGCTGCAGCAATTTACATTCCCATCAACAGTGCACAAGGGTTCCCTTTTACTCCACATCCTTGCTAACTCTTGTTGTTGTCTTTTTGATAATTGCCATTCTACGGGTACAAGATGTTAACTATGGTTTTGATTTTCATTTCCCTATGATTAGTGATTTTGACCTGTTTATCTTTTTTGGGAAAATGTCTCTTCACAGCCTCTGTCCATTTTCTTACTTGGATTGTTTAGATTTTTGCTATTGAGTTGTATGAGTTCTTTATATATTTTGGATATTGCCCCCTAATCAGATACATAGTTTCTTTCATCTGCAGAAGCTTTTTAGTTTCATGTAGTCCCATTTGTTTACTTTTGCTTTTATTATCTTTACTTTTGATGACAAATTCAAAAAATCATTGCCAACACTGATATCAGGATGCTTACTGCCTATGTTTTCGTCTGGGAGGTTTATAATTTCAGGTCTTACATTTGAGTCTTTAATCCATTTTGAGTGAATCTTTGTGTTTGGTGTAAGAATGGGGCAAAGTTTCATTCTTTTGCATGTGGCTGTCCAGATTTCCCAACACTATTTATTGAAGAAATTGTACTTTCCCCATTGCCTATTCTTGGCTTCTTTGTCATAAGTGCCCATCATTCTGTTTCAGTGACCTGTGTATCTGTTTTTATGGCAATCTCAAACTGTTTTGGTTACTGTAGCTTTGTGATATAGTTTTCTTGGGTTTTTTTTTTGTTTGTTTGTTTGTTTTGTTTTTTTGGAGAGGGAGAAAGAGAGAATCTTCCCACAAAGGGCAGAGAGAAGTGAGGCTCACCCAAAGCAGAGTTCGTGTTCACTGAAGCAGAGTTTGTGCTCACCTAAAGTGGGGCTCGAGCTCACCCAAAGCAAGCCTCCAACTTACGAACCATGATATCATGACCTGAGCCGAAGTCAGATGCTTAATGACTGAGCCACCCAGGCACTCCTGTGATACAGTTTTAAATCAGGGACCCTGATGCCTCCAGCTTCATCATTTCTCTATGTTACTTTGGTATTTGGTGTCTTTTGTGGTTCTTCATAAGTTTTAAAGTTTCTTGTTCTATTTCTGTGAGAAATGATATTGGAATTTTGATAGGGATTGCATTGAACCTATAGGTTGCTTAGGATAGTATGGACATTTTAACAATATTAATTCTTCCAGTCCGTGAGCATGGAATATCTTTCCGTTTATTTGTGTCTTCATCAGTGTCTTAGAGTTTTCAGGGTATAGGTCTTTCACCTCCTTGGTTAAATTTATTCCTAGTATTTTATTCTTTTTGATACAATTGTAAATAGATTATTTTCTTTTTCTTTCTTATAGTTTGGTATCAGTGTATAGAAACACAACAGATTTCTGTATATTGATTTTATGTCCTGCCGCTTTACTGAATTCATTTATAGTTTTAACAGTTTTTTTGGTGGTCTTTAGGGTTTCTTCTATATAATATCATGTTATCTTCAAATACAGTTTATGTCTATTCAGCTTGGATGCATTTTCTTTCTTGCCTAATTGCTATGGCTAGTACTTCTAATAGTATATTGAATAAAAGGGGCAAGGGTAGGCATTCTTATTCATGATCTGAGAGGAAAAGTTTTCAACTTTTTGCCGTTGAATATAATGTTTGTTTTCTGTGGACTTGTCATATATGGCCTTTATTACATTGAGGTACAGTCCCTTTATACCCACTTAGTTGTGAGTTTTTGTCATAAATGGATGTTGAATTTTTTCAAATGCTTTTTCTGCATCCATTGAGATGATTTTTATCCTTCATATTGTTGATGTTTATCATGTTGATTGATTTGTGGATATTGAGCCATCCTTGCATCTCTGGAATAAATCCCACTTGATCTTGGTGTGTGATCTTTTTAATGTATTGTTGAATTCAGTTTGCTAATATTTTGAGGATTTTTGCATTTTTATTTATCAGGAATATTGGCCTGTAATTTTCTTTTCTTATAAAGTACACTTTTCTGGTTTTGGAATCCAGTTAATGCTGATCTTATAAAATGAGTTCGGATGTGTCCTTCTCTGTCTGTTGTTTGGAAAAGTTAAGAAGGATTGGTATTATTCCTTAAATGTTTGGTAGAATTCACCAGTGAAGCCTTTTGGTCCTGGACTTTTGTTTCTCAGGAGGTTTTGATTACTGATTCAGTCTCAGGTTTGTTAAAGTATTCTATTTCTTCATGAGACAGTATATTCATGGTAAGTTGTATGTTTTTAGGGATTTATTCATTTCTTCTAGATTGTCCCTGGTTTTTTTTTGGGTGTATAATTGTTCATAGTAGTCTCTTAGGATCCTTTGTATTTCTGTGGTTATATTTTCTATTACCTAGTTTTTTTCTCTGTTCAGGGAAATTTTTTTTTACTTTATCTTCTATTGATTATTTTTGAAGGGGGCAATCACATCTTAATTAATGTCTTCCCTACGCTCATTTTTATTATTCCCTTTACATTTTCTCTCAGGTGAAATTTGGTGAAGAAGAAACATAGTCTACCATCTCAAATTGTGGAATAGGATGCATTTACATTGTACTTTAATTCATTTCTGCCTGAAAATATTCTGAATTCTCAGTGTTTTAAAATCAGTTAGTATGTGACAGCTCAGTAATACAAAAGAAACCATTTTGGTCTCTGATAGTCTTCACTGATCCTCGCATTTGTATCAGCTAAATCAGTATTTGACTGCTCTCTCTTCCCATCACAGAAGGAGACCATATATGGCTTCTGCTCTTTGTTGTTCCATTACATTAGTGAAAGGCTATTTGTGCATAGTGAGTAATAAATACGTATTTTTCAAGGCTTCAAAATGCCAGTGTGCTAGGCTTTAGAGATAACAGAGATAACAAAGATATGGTCCTTGTCCTCATAGACTCATGAAAGCTCCCTTCTAGGTGGTAAAATGTAAGTACTTATGATACAGTAATGTACAAACAACTAATAATGAAGCAAAAAGGTACTAACCAAACAAAAGGATCCTCAGCCAGCACCTATGATTTGGGTGACATTTGAGCTCATTTGATATTTAAGATTTCAATCACTAAATAAACTTTCCTCCTCTACAGTTTTGACACATGATGAACTCTAGCACTGGCTTATGAAAGACGACGAAAGTATTTCAAGAAATCTGCCACTTGCTGGGGAAGTGTGGAACTACTGCCAAGGCTTTTGGAAATTTCATTAAAGATCAGTGACATATTCTTCAATTTAAATAATATTTAAAAATACATGCAGTTAATGTATTGAATACGTTTAAGTTATATAAAAAATGGCCATTGAGTATTTAAAACTAGATTTCTTTTTCCTTATTGCTTAAGACCCTGGGTTTTCACCCATTAAAGTGATATTTTGCCAGATAGCCCAGTAGAAGAACATACCTGACTAGCTGGTTCTCAGGGGGATTTATCAAACCATCTGTGTCTGTGTATTCCAGCTCGTTGTGCACCCATATTTGCTTATTCTCAAAGTGCATTTAAAATGAAAGAAAGCTGTTTTGTGTTTTTTTCCTCTAAGAAAAAAGGACTTGTGGTTACCACTGAATAATAAAAAAAATTAAGCCCATTTATAACTTATTTTTAAATGCAAGTTGTGTGGTACTGTAATCATTTATCTTAAACAGTATGATGTTTTCATCCTATGCTGCATTTGTAGTTTCTTAATGTTTCTAATTTTTATTTCACAAAATTATATTCATGGACTTACTGAGCTTTGTATGCCTTCAAAATAAGTATAAACAAGAAGTATAAAAGTAGTCACTTCAATGGAAACTAAGTTAAGAATATGAAGTTTGTTTTCCTGCCGTGTATTAATAATAGATGAATAGGAATAGTAAATGTTCAAAAACTCTCCAGCTATTCTAAATCAGATCTCCGTAATGGAAGAGACTTCAGTGTCATCTGAATCCCATCCCCTGAAGAAGCTGATTCAGTGGGGCTGAGCTGAGAATGGGAAATCATGATTGCTTAAGGTCTCCATATGGTCTCCTGATGAGTGTGGTGTGGGAAATGTTCAATAGTGGGGCGTCCCAGCCACCATGGCAGTCCCACCTAGTGGAGCCTCAAGCCCCCTGGGCCCTTGCAAGGCAATAGGGAGCTGTCCGCTTCAGGAGGCAGGCTGGTCCATCTGAGCTCCACAGTGAGCCAGAACGGTCCACTGGTGGTTTCTCCTCCTGCTTCTTGAGCTCTACTGAACAAGTGTAGCCCTTCTCTATTCAGCAGCATAGCCCATAGAGTATTTGAAAATAGCCTCCCTGTTCCCAGCTGCTTCATTCATTTCTAATTAGAAGTCACAAGGGCTCTCCCTCTCCTGCTCACCCTGCCTCTGTTACTTGTTCTTGTCTGTGATAAAATGGAGTGTGGCCTGCCCTGATGGAACCAGATTGTTCTAGATGGTTTGATAAAGCTTATAGATAAGAGACTCTATAATCTGCTCAAGTGAGTTAGATGCTCCAACCCAGCTAACCTGAGGTCTGCAGTGGTGTTCGGGACAGAATCCCCAAATGACTGTAAGATGGTACCTACACTTCTTTCACTGTCAGTCTCTGCTTTCGCTTGTCTAAGAATTTTGTGGGGAGAAGGATCGGGTAGGTAAAGGCACTAATTCCCATGTCTATCACTAACTGCCATCTCCCATGTGCTAGATTCTATATTTCATGCAGTATAAGCTGAAATTACAGACTAATATAAAGTCCTGATGCTCCCCTCCTAGTTTGTATCTTGTGATTTGAAGGGCACAGTGTACAAGTCTCATTTCAGGTGAGTGATAGCTTGCATTTAAAAATCTCAATTTAAGGGGTGCCTGGCTGGCTCAGTCAGTAGAGCATGAGACTCTTGATCTCCGGGTCATGAGTTCATGCCCCACACTGGGCATGAACCCTACTTAAAAGAGTAATTTTTTTTTTTGAGAGGGCGAGAGCTTGAGCAGGGGAGGGGCAGAGGGAAAGGGAGAGAGAGAATCCTAAAGAGGCTCCACGCCCAGCACAGAGCCTGATGCAGGGCTCAATCTCATGACCATGAGATCGTGACCTGAGCTGAAATCAAGAGTTGAATGCTTAACTGAGTCACCCAGGTGCCCCAAGGATAAATAAATTTTTTTAACTAAAAAATATAAAATAAAAATCCAGATTTCTAAACAGATACTTCCTCACGGGGCGATTCTTTGATAAAATGGCTCATCTTTATGCTAAGTGCTTATAGACTGCTGTGTCATACAAAAATCTACCCCCCCTCAGGGACACAGTGTGGGAACTGACCTTCAGGTCTGACTTGAGCATGTGGGCAGCAATTCCAGAGAAAGCCACCAGCTCCATTGAGCTGGAAATGCTGAAATGTAGCCCAGGCCAGGGGCTTTAGTGTACATTCTGGATCCTGAATTCAGGTGCAGGCCCTGTATCAAACTTTAACAAAAATCAAACCCTAGAAGAAAAAGAAAACATTTTCTATCTGTGAAGTTATAATCCACTTCTCTTTCCCCCTCCTTTAAGAAGACTGAACGGTTTATCCAAGAATTGGCAGATTTTGAGCTTATCCTGTAAAAACCTGTACGTTTTAGGCATACAGTAAACCCAGAATATGAGACTGAGACTGAAGGCAACTCGGTGTTCGCACTTACACTAAGAAGCTCCAATGCAAAAGGTTAGATTTTGGAAGTGCCCATCCTTTGGCTCCGGTTGTCAAGTTCAGAGGACAACGGAGCTTCTAGAGAATAGAATACTTCCAGAAAGCACCATACGCCATCTCAGCCTTGGAGCTAACAAATAAAATCAGGCTTTTCTTTAATAGGAAACATGTAGTTCGACACAAGGTGGAGGGCGCGGGGGGGGGGCGGGGGGGGGGGTGCTTAAGGAAATGGTTGTTCCTATGTACTACGTACCAGGTCCTGACTCAGGCACCCAGCAGGACAGTTTTAAAGGCAGAAGGTAGGTAGATGTCAAGTCCAAATATCCTTCAGTGACTAAAGCATGGCTGAGACATTCTTTGAGCTATAGCAGCAAAGAAGTTAGTGACATTTAACTTCCCACTAGAACAAATAAGACTGTTCACGGAAGGACTCTACAGGTCTCGGATCCCTGGCTCCAGAGGAAAGGTGCTGATGAGGCTCAGTACCATGAAGTCTAAGGTACTGTCCAGCCCCCTCTTGCCTGCTTCTCTGACTTGGTAGACTTAAGGCAGTCCACTCATTTTCAAAAAACCAGTTGATTTGTTAAAATCTTACCTTTGGTGGCAAAGTGAGAGGAGTGGCAGGGAGGTCCAGGGCTCTGATGGCCAGAGTTCAACCTACAGGCAACTCTGTGGCCCAGGGGTGCATGGTCTGCCGTAGGGATCCCTGGGGGCCCGTGCTGCTGCTCTGGAGCCCACAGGGACCATGGAAATGGGACAGCTGCTCCCTTTTTATGGTGTATTATAAAGCTCAGATTATCAAATACAAACTTCTGTTTTCTGAGAAATTCCAGAGGGGAACCTCTTGACTTAAAAGTTACTGTAAACAACCTTGTTTAAAAATTTCAGGTTTGGGAAGGTATCTTGTTCCCTACAGTTCGTAATTACTTGAATTTTAAAAGTTGTCTTTGATCACATGGACGTGCCCAACTATATCAGGCTTGTTTCCTACCAGATATGATTTCACTTTAAGGTTTTTCCACGATGAAGTACCACCTCACACCTGTCAGAATGGCTAAAATCAACAACACAAGAAACAACAGATTGGCAAGGATGTGGACAAAGGGGAACCCTCTTGCACTGTTGGTGTGAATGAAGACTGGTGCAGCCGCTCCGGAAAACAGTGTAGAGGTTCCTCAAAAAGTTAAAAATAGAGCTACCCTACGACCCAGCCATTGCACTACTAGGTATTTACCCAAAGGACCCAAAACCACAGATTCGAAGGGGCATGTGCACCCTGATGTTTATAGCAGCACTACTGACAATAGCCCAAGTATGGAGAGAGCCCAAGTGTCCACCGACTGATGAATGGATAAAGACACACACACAATAGAACATTAGCCCTCAAAAAAGAATGAAATCTTGCCATTTGTAACAACATGGATAGAGCTAGAGTGTATTATGCTAATAAGCAAAGTAAGTCAGAGAAAGACCAGTATTTCACTCCTATGTCAAGTTTAAGAAAAAACAGATGAACATATGGGAAGTGGGGGAGAGAGGAAAACAAACCACAAGAGACCCTTAAGGATAGCGAACAAACTGAGGGTTGCCAGAGGGAGGTGGATGGGGGGTGGGCTAGATGGTAATGGGTACTAAGGAGGGCACTTGTGATGAACGCTGGGTGTTGAAGGTAAGTGATGAATCACCAAATTCTCCTGAAACTAACACTGCACTGTATGTTAACCACCTAGAATTTAAATAAAATTTTGAAAACCACCCATGTTTTCACATCTCCCCGAATTAAAGGTTTTTGATAAGAATTAAGGGAATACAAATTAAATTTTAAAAGGCTGGTTCAAAACCAAAACGTTTGAATGACAAAGATCAACTTCATGTTTAATTTAAAATTGGGGAGAAGGTAGAGAAGGAAGAAGAACGGTAGTGACCTTGCTGAGAGGAATTTTGAAGTAAACATGACTAATCGTATAGAGGAGAATCTAGAGCAGCACCAACTCCTTCTCATACAAAAGTCACTGAACCTGCCTCTGCTTCTACCAGAAAATGTGTCCAAAAGGCTTCATCTGAGGAAGGCCAAAATATAAAGTTTCCATAACCTGAACCAATCCAACAGCTATTTAAGTACCTACTATGTGTCCTTTTGAAGTTATCAGACCAGAACAGATGGCATTCAATAAATCTCCAAATGAAGATGTTATGAAGGGGAAGTGTCAGGAAGGAAGGGACATGGGGGACGAAACTCGAGGTGGGAGCCGGCTGCTAGCCGGGAGGGGGAGAGGGTGACAGGGTCATGCAGGAGAGTTTGCAGACCACAGGAAGAGCTGTCGTGCTGTGGTCCTAAAATGCAGTGACGGGCTTTGCCATCCATGAACACTTCTCCAGGATTGCTCAGTATCTTTCTGCCTGCACGGCTTCCTGACAGTCCTATTTATTTATTTATTATTTTTTTTTTTTCTGACAGTCCTATTTAAGTATTCTGCAGCACTTGGTCTAGCAGGTAACAGCTCACGGATACCAGGCCAAGTAGGATTCTCTGGGATTTGGTGCCATTTTTCTCCATTGCACAGCAGCCATAATTTCCCTGGGTGTAAAGACCACATCTTACAAGGCCCTCCTTGCATGTTAGCATAACCAGAGTGGATCCAGGTGGAAGAGATGCTATTTTGTTTGCACAAAAATTATACAATTTCCACTCATGAGGTCTTAGTAACTTATAATAAAATGCATTAAATTCTCGCAAGAAGCCAAACACTGCAACAGGTGATAGAATTAATATAATCCTAAGAAAATACAGTGAAATGTTACTTGTTAGAAGAGTTCTCCTTTGCTATCTTTGAAGCATCTTTCACACCGAGAAAAACCCTAAGGATCTGGGAAGAGAAAATGGATCTTCCCTTCCCCTTGTTTTCCTGCCAGCTGTCACATCTGTTGATATTTTCATGATCTTCAGACTAAGGCTGATGGCTCATAGATTGCAAAGACAGCAGGATTATTAGCAAGAATTTGGAAACTGCGCTTTTTGGGAAAGTCCTAAGTATTCTAGTCTTTTAGGATATGCAGGAGACTTAATTGAGAAGAAAGCTATGTGGGTCTGTAGTTGGAAATCTGAGACCGCACTGCAAACCCCGTTTTACTTTAACAGAAATGTGCAAATTAAGTATAAAAGTCTTCCAACCAAGCCAATTTAAGTATTAGATTTTAACAGTATTGAAACTGAAGAACTGTCCACTTTAAGGCCTAGCTGTTCTAGGACTTTTGGGGTAAGAAGTTTTAGCTATTTCTGTTTTGTGCTCGGACTTTCCTTCACCTCAACATGAAGGAGGAGCCCTTTGGTCACCCCGGTCATGGACTACATGTCAGGCGAAGTTGGAAGAGAGACTTCTCCAAATGACTAAAAATGAAGCAAAAGCAAGAAAATGATTTGACCATAAATATTTTTATTAAATGTGAAAATACATGGGCATAAAAATATTACCCATATTTGCAGACATATCTGAGACCCATTTCAATTAATTTTCAGTTTCTTTATTAAAACACTAACTTGGGATGGATTAAGTTAGTCTTGCTCACTCAAAACCAGCTATAGCCTTATAGTAGGAGTAATATTTTAACTTCTCCTCAAACATCTCCAGGATCCACCTCCTCCACACTCTTTCCTTCCCCTGCAGGCAGGAGGGGCCGACCACAGACGAGTGCAACAAAACCTGTTACTTATACACAAGGCCACGCAGTGGCTAATCTGACTCTTAAATCATTCAGCAAATGAGATCATCCATTAAAAAAAAAAAAAAATTATCCCCACCTATTAACATCATTTGCAATTACAGCATAGACTCTAACAAAAGGAATGATCTGATTTAGAGTAAGGATGTTATTTGTGGACAAATGAGCATTTGCCTTCCTCCTTCCTTTATAAATACGGAAAAATCACTACGTTCAACGAGGCTGCGTGAACTTCTCTAGGTGCCACCGCTGACGTGTACTCTGAAAATGTCTGTAAGGCCCGTCACTGTGACCTCTGGGCTTTAAGGCAGGCGGCTCAAACACAACCTGACCGAGGAACCACTTTTAATGGAAGTCTCTTACGCACTTTTTTCATGGTAAATGTCACAACTGCTGACCAATTTCATGCCTTTAAAGGTGTAATCTTTCATTTTCCACCACGAATAGGAAATGCTGCCAATTTCAAATTGTGATTCTATGAACTTTTTCCCTACTTGGTTATCAGCATTTTTCTCTTAAAAAAAAAAAAAAGGTAGTTTTTACATTCCAATATCAGAGTCCCCAAAAGTTCTGCTTTCATACTGATATTTAAGATACATTTTTAACACTGACTGAAGACGTTTTAAAGTTAGCATGACGTTCATCCAATTCACAGTAAACTATTGAGGTTGTCCTCCATTTTTCATTTATCCATGGAAAGAAAGCACAAACTTTCAAAACTGGGCACTAAATTAGTTTATTCTCTTTTAGGACCTTTCTCGCGTTTCTAGGTTGCTGTGCTTGTTCCCGGCTGCTATGGAAGGCAAAGTGTCCACAGTGTACAGACAAGTGAGACTTCGCTTCCGGAGCTTACTGAGGAGGGAGGGAGGACCTTAATACAGCTAAGGCTTGGCACCTCTCTGGTTTTACTTTTCCAGAAAGAGCCATCATGGTGACCGGGCGCCTGCGGGCCCCAGAGACAAGAGCCTAGAGAGTGGCACATGGAAGGAGCCCCAAAACAAGTGCCTTTTCAGTCCGTGCGATGACCTCACCCATCGGGCCAGCAGGAGGAGCGACTTTCCCTCGATGGCCCGGAGGACCGTCTACCCTGACAGGCGGTGGCCTCTGGCGCCCAGCAGGGCTGGACTCGCGGGTCATTATTTTGTCACTGAGCCCTCTCTGTGGCACTGGCACATGGCACCGTAGCTTCTCTCCTCTGTTCACTGAAGACGAGCAAGTAACTGCACATTTCAGCTACGCCGACTAGACTGAATCCACGGGAAAGGTTTAGGCGCAGGAACGACGGTTACTGCAAGTAGAGAAAATGCGAGCCACCGTCCGGGCAGCTTGGACGGTCCGTGGGGTAATGGCACCGGGGATGCATCTCCCGCGGCCCAGCCCTCCACCGTCCTGACTCCCTCGGGCTCCTTCTAGACCTCTTCTCTGAATGGAAAGGCAAGTGATTGGATATTTCTTTGTTCTGACTCTGCATGAAAATTCTTACTTCAAAAGTAAGTAGAGGCCATTGCTAGATTGCAAAACGGTCAGTGACGACAGACACCAAAGAACCAGACTGGAAAAAATATATTGCTGACACAGTGGAGTAATGAGATTACTGAGATTGAAGAATAAGCAAAATTGAATTTCCCTTAGAAATCATCTTCACACTGGCTTGAATTTTAAGATACTAAAAAGAAAGCTGCAAACTGTTCCCTAATTTTCCAAATGCACTGTTAAGTTTATTGGTAAGAAACAGACTTCTAAGTAGATGTAAAAAAGCACATATATGTTTTGCTTAACTCAACTATGTGATTTTTGTCTCTCAAAGAAATTTTCTTCACGTACGTTGCAGGGTGACCATGGAAGGAAACGCTCTGTGCTTGGCTGCTGTGGTCAGGACGCTTCCCACCACTAAAATTAAAATGCCTGACTTCATAAAAACAATATATTAGAGACCCATACTCGTCAAAATGCTCTGAGGCAAAAAACGAAAACCTTTCCAGAATGAAGGTAATCATTCTTATCTAAAGTAATTCTCTTAGATTTTAAATGCAGCATCAATAGTTCCATAAATATTTAATGCTCTTGATTAAAATAATACTTTTTAGGGAAAAAATTATCCAGTACACAAAGACTGAATACCTTAATTTCTTAAAAGGTAAGAAGACAGAATCCCAAGAAGAGATGCCATCTTGATGATGGAAATACAGCCAGAGCTGACTAGATTTGTAAATGTGTATTTTTCCTGGCAGGAGAACAGCAGACGCATCGAGGTCTGGGCAAGGGGCGGGTCTACAGTTTAACTCCTGCCTCAACAGTCCCATGTGGGAGTGACTGCAACCCCAGAGGGTTGGCCAGGCAGTCAGAGAAGCTGCCCCACCACCCTGATTACAAGTGGGGCACACGGCATTCTTTCTCTCTCTCTCTGTCAACTGAGCAACTTGACAGTTCCAAGCCAATCCTGTTACAGGAAATTCTGTTTAACTCACAACTTCAGCTATTAAAGTATTTCAATCCGCACCTCGGTTCTATTTTAGGTAACACCACTGCTGTATTACCCATTCTCCTTTAGTTAATTTGTTTCATATTAAACAAAAGGGCCCGTAGATTTTTATAATCAATTCTGTTTCAGTGGTCTTCAGGGTTCTCTTGCAGGTACTGGACATAAAATGCACGCTTAATACCCATCCAAAGTCTGCACCTGGCGATGTCAGCTACCACTGGGCAGCAGGCTTTCTAAAAGGCGGGTTCCGTCCCTCCCTCAGTGCCAGCTGTGCTCACGCCAGCAGAGGTGCAAGTGCGCGTGCATTCAAGAGGCTCTGTAATTGCACAGGTATCTGCAAGCAAAGGGACTGACCAAAATCTAAGCCAAGGTGTCCCTAGGACCGCACAGCTCAAAATGTTAATATTCTAAGAATACTAAAACTTAACCTGCTCTCCTGAAAACTACAGCTCCCCCTCCTCGTGCAGGCACTGATGGGCTATGCGAGGCTGTGAAGAAGAACGTCTACCGCTCCGGTGAGAAAACTATGTGAGCGCTTGCACAGGCACACCTCCCTCAGACCCTCTTCCAGAGGCTCAAACATTTACATGAGCTGCTCTGTCAGAAATAGAACGAGTCTTCGCCTCTCTGCCTTCTCAGACCCATCAACCTCCAGTCTAAAATGGGTAAGAACGGATTTTTCCTATTAAAACAACTCTTTGGTCATGGACAAACTAAGAGATTTGAATTTTTTTTTTTTTTCCATTAGGATCCCGGGACAAGGTTTCTTTCTTTTTAATCTTTAAAAAAATTAAGGAAGAAGAGCAGAAAAACAGCTGGTTTAATTGAAGTGGAATTTAAATCTAAAAGGTCCGCCTGAGCTGAAGGGGTTAAACCCCTGCCATGAGTTCCAGCTTCTGTGGAAAGGGTTGCCTCCACCTCCTTGTTGGCTCTCTGCGTCCAGGGGATCTTCTCCATCATCAAATTTCTTCCTCATTTCTACAAGAAAGAAACCAGAAAATGAAGACCCAGGTATTAACTAAGGCCTGGGGAGGGGGAAGGGAGCATCACAGGATTCCTGGCTTCTCTCTTATCAAATCAGTCATGCCTGACACACAGATCCCGGCTCCCCCATTCCTGCCCAGCTCACAGGTTTGGTCTCAGGAGAAACAGCCTAGAGAAGAAATACCGGTCACAGAAAAAGGGTTGAGGTTCAGGGCTGGAAATGGGTATTCCTTGAAATTCAGGCCCCCTGAATGTTCTCTCCTCACAAGAAGCCACCCAAGGAAATTCTCTGGAAGAAAATAATTGCAAAGAAAGAGACCTCCAAAAGTCACACGCCTATGATCAAAGAGCCACGTCACCGTCCTCACCCCAGTAACACAGCCTCAACAGCTTTCCAGGCCTCACTCTTATTTCTGTTTGGACTTAAGGTTCCCTGCTGTGCAGCACAGGAGGCTGCCCTCACTGCTGTACCTCTCAGTACCGAGGAGGGTCTCTGACGAGACAGAGACTAATGCAGGCAAACGGGAGAAAGGAATCCTGCAGGTGGCAGGAGAGCAAGTGACTACACTCAGACTAGAAAAAACTATTCATCCCTAAAATAAGAACAGGGGCTAAGAAAAAGGAACAGAACCAAAAGAACTCCTAAGCATCAAGAAAAGAACTGCATTTGTAGGTACTTTGTGACTATCGGCCCCAACTCCATTGGTTGGCTCCCTGCCATCCTTAGAGCTCAGCTCCAGGGTCGTCTCCCCACATGCCCACCACCCCCCACCCCCCGCCGAAGATTCCCAGCTCCCAGTCCATTGTGGCCCCCCCACCTGTCCACTGTGCCAGCTGAAGACAGACCATTTGAGAATGTTGCTGGCACTCGTTTGCTGAGTGAAAAGATAGACTATCCTGCTGTGCTCATTAACTCCATTTCCACCTCCCTTACAGGATTATAAATGCAAATAGAGGGCCATACAGCTTCGATTCCATAGCAGGAACAGATGTTCAAAAAAGATTTGCCAAGGACGGCACCTGGTTGGCTTAGTCGGTTAAGCGTCCAACTTCAGCCCAGGTCATGTAGGTTCGAGCCCCATGTCAGGTTCTGTGCTGACAGTGTGGGGCCTGCTTGGATTCTCTCTCTCTCTCCCTCTCTCTCTTTTCAAAATAAATACACTTTAAAAATAAAAAAAAAAAATTGCCAAATGGGCATAAATCTCGAGTCCCTTCTATTTTTGATGAATTTGTCTAGCTCAAGTCATAGCTTCTACTCCTACTGACATGGAAAGGCACAAAAAAGCAATAGGTATTAGCTTAACATTAAATTCCCTCTGGAAATGTCTAAGCATTGTTCAGTATTACCTAATTTCTTCATTTTCTCTCTCGTTTTCCAGGCCATTTTAGCATATGATAAAAACATTCCAGCAACCAGTAAATCTAATGAACATTTGATTCAGGACAAGGTTCCTGGGCTAGGTATACACCTCCCACCCTCACTGCCCCCTCCCCCCCCCCCCCCAAGGCATTCTGGTTTCCTAATCGAGCTCCTAGAGGTTTGGTATAAAGAATTCATCAGTGATCCGGGAAGGTGGAAGGAACCTAAGACATCCCCCTCACTGGTGTAAAATCTGAGGCTCAAAAAGCTCTAAGAACTTTGGCAGTAGAGCTAAGAGTCAAATCAGGCCTTCTGATTCCAAGCTTGTTGGTCTTTCCACTGAGCCAGACAGAAGGGCCCTGAGTCTGACGGGGGCAGGCATGACATCTGGACTTCTGAAACTGCCAGGTGGGGGACCCAGTGGTCCCCAGCTCCTACGGGGTGGCCCTGAGCAGCCCGCCTGTCCCCCCTGTGTGACCCTGTCTCCAAGTCAGCAAA
This sequence comes from Panthera uncia, assembly GCF_023721935.1. NCBI lineage: Eukaryota > Metazoa > Chordata > Mammalia > Carnivora > Felidae > Panthera > Panthera uncia. The sequence goes on along the minus strand of NW_026057576.1, from coordinate 64,795,207 downwards.
GGAACGGAGCTAGAAGTCTGCGCATCGCAGACTCAGCCATTTCAGAAGAACAGAAAATGCTAAGGACAAACAATACCTGGGTCAGAGAGGACCTCTTTAGCAGCCGCTATGTCAATGAACTTTTTCTCAGCTTTTTTCTTTTCTTCTTCATTCTGGAAGTTATCCGGGTGCCACTGCAATGCTAATTTTCGGTATGCTTTAATGATTTCTTGCTTTTTGGCGTTTCTGAGAAGTATTAAAATAAATAATCATTAGTTAAGCAGTGCCCAACACACAGCCACAAAAAACTAAAAGACAGTTATGATCCCACCGGCAAGTTAGCAACCTGGTTCTTCTAATCGTGCCCATGGTGTCACAGGCTGAACATTAAATATCCAGACTGGATGATCATTAAAGCTGGTCAGGCTTCCTCAGATACTTGTTCCCTAAGATCAGAATCTCACTAGGGAGAAATTACTTTTGATCTTTGCAATGTTCCCTTAAAAAAAAAAAATCACACAGATGTGTTTTTAAGCTTTCTGAATTTCCAGCCTACCATGATACAAATCTTGGCGTTAAAAGAGATACTCTGAGTCTGAAACCCACTTTCTATTTTGCATCTGGTTAGCTTACTTAACAAAGGTTCAACTTTTGATAAAAGATTGATGGTTCCTTCTTCAGGAAAAGTGGGTCTGACATTACCCAGCTTTTGTAGATCTCTGTGTGTATAAGTTAATTCTCAAAAGTGCCACTTTATTTTTAGGCCTAGAGTTTTCTTTCCCCCTCTCTCCCTCCTGTCCTCACAAAAGCAAGCTCACTCCTACCTCCTTACCCTTCCTAAATAATCTAGGGTAGGATCTATTCATGCTACAGTGTCCTACCTTTGTCACCAACTACTAATTCCCTATCACTGCAGTACTAGTTGCTATCAAAGAAATCTGCCTGTAACCAAATAGCTTCACTATGTTAAAGATGGTTAGGTTTAATCCATGACGGAAATTACATAAGGAAAGCAATGAATCAGAGAAAAAAGGAAGAGCAATGATAAGCTTTAAAACAGTTAATGTAAATTTTAAATTAATAACTCACCTTTTTACTCCCAAAATTTTATAATAATCTCGTTTCTGTGACTGTTTCAGTAGCCTCTGTGCCTTCTCTAGACCTTCCCGAATCTGCTGATCATTTTCATTGTGTTCCTGAGCAGTTTCATAATCCTGAATAGCTGTCAAATTATGTTTAAGATAATGCTGTTAAAGGTAATGCAATTTATAACCTCTACTTATCCGGTAAGATTGATACTAAAGTCACTATCCCGACCCTTTACTCTCGTGCAATTACTGCTTAAGAGCCTAAGAAGTTATAGTACTGATTTTGTTAGCAAACTTATGAAAGGCATAGCATAATTAAGGCTGAATTTAGATAGCTTTTTACTCCCACTCAATCACTGCTATTTGTTTACTTGCCCACCCTCCCACATTACCTTCACCACATCTTTGAGGTATTTTAATACCCATACTTTATACAAAGCAGTCTTAACCATCACTAAGATTGAAGTGATTGCTACAAAGGAAAATAAGACCATGGCAAAGAAAATCTGCACAGTCAGCTATGGGTCCACAGTTCAGAAGAATCAGAGGCTTATAAAGGGAGCCCAAGAGGAACCATCGGCAACCAGAATGTCTGTGTCACCCAGGGTGAATTTCAACAGGAGCTGTTACAAACCTGATGTTTTTTAAAGTATGAATCAAAGCAAAACAACACACACTGACTGTCCCAGTATGGGAAGTCTGATAACAATCCACATTATGTCTTTTATCTCATTTTCAAATACTTTAATATCTAGAACACAAGGCATCTGGATATCTAAGTCACCCAGAAAAGAGCCAACATAGCCAGCTTGAAACTGTTATCCTTAGAAGGAAGGGCCTGCTGGTAAGGCTGGTCCTGGCTGACCTCTCGAAAGACGGGCTGCAGGAGTGTTCCCACCACTCCCTGGTAAGAATGGCTCACCGTGCCTAAATGTCTGTACAAACAATGTGGTTTATGCTAAACATCTTCTTTCCTTCTGGGAGTCTGGAATTTGGGTAGGGGCTGGGCAGAAGGTGCCTACCTGACCAGCCTCAAATAAACACCCTCGGTGGTGGCTCTCTACCAAACTTGCCCAGTAGGCAACACTTCACACGTCTTGAGGAATTAGCTTGTCCTACAATTTCACAGAGAAAGACTCTTGGAATCCTCTACCTGGTTTCCTCTGGAATTTGCACCATATGCCTTTTCTCTTTGCTGATACTACTTTGTATCCTTTCACTAGGTTAAATCCTAGCCTGAGTACATCTGTATGCTGAGTCTCATGTGTCCTCCTACCCAATCATCAAATCTAGGAGCGGCCTTGAGAAGCTCCAATACAAGTCTTATTGTTCTCCCTGGACAGACATCTCAAATAATGGACTGCTGAATGCAAATTCTAGTTTTTATGAAAGTGCAATGCACTGTGGGAAAAGACCTCTCTCTTGATGACATGCCTGAGCACTGGTCTTGGCAACAGCTGATCCTGGAAGGGAGTAGGAAGGCCGATCATCCTTCCTTCTGACATAGTGCTGGAAGGTCAAGAGCAGCCTAATGCCCTGTCACAACAATGCCTGTGTCATTCACCTCACTTCGACTCATCCTGCAGGCATTTCATCATCTCATATCATCACAGGAACAAGGGTGAGTACAGGACAATGAGGTATTTCGAGAGACCACATTTACATAACTTTTATGACAGTATTTTGTTATAATTATTCCGTTTTATTATTCATTAATACTGTTGTATTATTGTTTATTATCACTGTGCCTAATAAGTGAAACTTGATCGTGGATATGTATGTATAGGAAAAAACAGTATATATAGGGTTCAGTACTATCTGCAGTTTTGGGCATACACTGGGGGACTTGGAAGGTATCCCCTGCATAAGGGACAGTTACTGTCATAAGCCTGCACTCCATAGAAAATGCACCCATGCTACCTTTGGCCCGTCGGGGGGTATGTTTAAATTTTTATCCCAATTCCTACCTCAGTGCATTAGTATTGCGTATTAATATGAAACATTATTACAGTCACCCAATCCACAATGACAACATAAAATACCCTTCCAATTTAGTACACAAAACCATCATAAATAGTAGTGAGGGTTAACTTTACAATTAATACCCATAGCACTTGATGCCACAATCTAGTAAGGAAATGTACTTTGAAGGAACTTAATACAAAATGTTTCAATATATGTAATTTTGCTATTAATGCAAACTCTACATTTTAAACATGTTTTAATTCTTAAATGTTCAGACTGTCTCCTTCGAAGCAGTCTTCTATCTTTTGTTAAAACTTAAGGTAGGCACATTTTTCCCCATACAGAAAAAATATAAAATTATATAGGTTGTTTCCTACATTCACATGATTACAGGTAGGTAATTTAATTAGAAACTTACTATAGGTGATGTTAAAACTTCCCATGGACATTATATTTACTCCGATTCCACACTCTAAGGAGGAATCTTCAAAAAAATAAAAATAAGTAACACCCAATTATGTTTATCCCATACTGTCATTAAGCATCTGTGAAAAGCAGAATAAGCCAGAAATATTCAGGCCCTGAATAAACCGTCTATTACATATCAGCCAACTCATTTTCTATCCTCTGAATCTAAAAAATCTTCCCAAATCCTTTTTCTGCCAGTCTCCCCAGTCGATTCCTAGGGAACAAAGCAAACTAGACCAAGCTGGCAGACAGAGGAGGGCACATCCCTTCCATCCCACTCTCCCACAGAAATGACACACACAAAAATAATAGAATCATGGCAGCACCAAAAACAGCACCAGACCAGAAATTTTCAGAAATTTCTGAAAGAAAGGTTTATTCATTATTACCATGATCCCATTTGATTCCTATGTGTAGAGAACCCCAGTGCAAGCAGAGGCCCTCACAGATGTGAGAGCCATTGTGTTTGGCCAAGGATCCTCAGTTCAGCATTCAGCAAGCAGGGGCAGCTTACGCAACCACCAGGACAGCTCGGGAGAGAACTGAGGGATGTCTGGGCGGGCTCTCCCTGTGAGTGTGCAGCCGCCACTGCTGCATTCGCCCCACCAGGGCCCAAGAATCAGCCTCTGAACCGAACAGAAGATGCGCACGTGGCACGGCCCCCGATGTGGCTGTGGAAACCAGGAAGAGTGGCAGAACCAAGCCCACGGACACTCCAGATCTCTACAACAGACCTGGACTAAACAAGGACAAGAACTCCACCCAATAAGTAAAATGATTAATTTCCTGTTCATTTTGGCAACTGGGCCAGATGGCAAGCGCCACAGGGGAAGTCTCCCTGCGAACAGTCCCACCCACTTAAAGCCTGCTTTAAGCTCCCCAGTGCAGAAGCAGCATTTCAAAGACAGATGTGCACAGCTGCAAAAGACTGCCTCTTTCAGTCCTTCAGTCCACTAGCAAATCCCAAAAACTATGTCCAGAATTTACCTGCTTCTCACCATTTCTCCAATGACCAATGTGACATATGCAGTCCACCGTTAATACACCTGAACAGCTGTTTCCGGCTTCTACCCTTATCCCCCTAAAAGTCTATTCTCAGTACAGGGACCTAGAGAGCCTCTAAAAAAGAACATCAGACCCCAATATAAATATGTCCATGGACACCAACCATCTCCTCCAGGATATCATGCAAAACAAAGTGTTACAAGGCCTGCTAAAATTAGCTAATATCAGCCATGAATCCAAGACGAGAGGGGGAAGCAATAGTGAGAAAGCCCAAAAACAAAAACAAAAACTTTCTAGGAGTATGGGCTCACCCTAAAGTGACAACCTATATCCTTTGCATATTATGAGAACCATGAAACCCAAAGCCAGACAGAGTGGAGATAAAGCAAAGACCTTACTCAGGAAAAGACAGAGAGAAAAAAGAGAATACGAGAAGAGAAAATAGCCCTGAGCAGCACATCTCAGAAAACCCCAGCAACTATGTGCTCTCTGAATGTGAGGGCTCACCCTCAAGCGTAAAAGATATACCCCTTTGGTAGCAAAGGAAGTGGGCAGAGGGGCAGCAGGGCTGGCAGCTGATGACCTGGACACGGTTTGGTTCAGAGAAGCAGAGAGGGCAGAGCTATGTAGAAAGGCCATTTTAGCAGGAGGCAGAATGTCTGTGGAAACAGTGAAGCAGAGAGGACTGCAACTGCTAAGTACAGAAGGCTGCCCTGTCCCCAGCACTCCCTTATACACACACACACCCCAAAGGACTTGCCCACAAATAGCTAGGGCAGGATAATTCATTTTAAGGGTACAGCATCGGGGCACCTGGGTGGCTCAGTCAGTTAAGTGCCTGACTCTTGGTTTCAGCTCAGGTCATGGTCTCACACTTCCTAGGTTCGAGGCCCATGTTGGGCTCCATGCTGATAGCTTGGAGCCTGCTTGGGAACCTCTCTCTCTCTCTGCCCCTCCCCTGCTCATGCGTTCTCTCTCTCTCAAAATAGATTTTTAAGAAAATGGTATAGCATCAATTCAAGGACAGCTTTTAAATAGAGACAGGAAAAGAGCACCAAGACTTACCTGATGAACACACATCAGAACAGTAGCCGAACACATGAGAATTCTGAGCAAACATGCCATGAATTTTTAGAACTTATCCAATCACCTCTTGTAAGGGTAATCACAAAGCAGAATAAGAACTCAGCAAAGAGAGAGTGAGACAAAGAGGAGACAAAAACGTGAGTAGTCAATACTCAAGAAGATCACAACTATCATAGAATTACAGATGAAATGAGAAGGAGCACCGGAAGCAGCATCATATGGAAAAAAATAAGGATCTAACAAAATGAAATGGAAATAAAGAGTTTAAGAAGACTAGAGAAAAAACAGCAGCTATACCTGACAAGCAAAGGGAATACAACCTACACATAATTAGATCTCGGAAGGAGAAAACCAAACCAGTAGAACAAAACAATTCAAATATTTTTAAAATTTTTTTAAAGTTTATTTATTATTGAGAGACAGAGAGACACAGAGTGTGAGCAGGGGAGGGATAGAGAGAGGGGGAGACACAGAATCCGAAGCAGGCTCCAGGCTCTGAGCTGTCAGCACAGAGCCCAACGCGGGGCTCAAACTCACAAACTGCGGGATCATGACCTGAGCTGAAGTCGGTCGCCTAACCAACTGAACCACCCAGGCGCCCCCAGATTAAATTTAAGACATTTTCAATCTGTAAATTCATTTGTTATTTCAGGAAAGGGCACACTAGGTGTCAGGGTAAACTGGATGGTAACAGTAAAGAGGAAGACCTATGCTGGCTAGTCCAATTATGCATTTGAAAGATGAGGGCTCTTTGAACCTGGCCCCAGATTTTCCAGAGCAATATTCTGTGCCAGGGGACAATGGAACAATAACTTCAAGATACAGAAAAAGTGTGAGCAAAGGATTTTCTTATCTAACCAAACCATCCTCTTAAGAATAAAGATACAAACGTAAAAGAAATGAGAAAATAAATTTTCCTAGGAACCCCTCGAGGATGAACTCACCAAGGAGAAAGCTAGAGAAACCACAACCAAAGGAGGGATGAAGAAGAAAAAGAATAGAACTGGTAAGTCAAAAGGCTTAGTTCTTGGCAAAAATCAATACATATCTCTAACCTAATCAGGAAAAGAAAGCAGGATCAAAACCAAAAATAAGAAATAAGTGACAAATAAGATAGAAGAAATTAAAATAATGAGACTACTTTGCTAAATCTGAAAACTCAAATGAGTAACACAAACTGATCCTAAAAGAAAAACTAAACAGAACAATTTTCACAGAGAAATAAAGCCACAGGCTTTCCACAAAGATATGGAACTGAAAAGGAAAATTTCCAAATAATTACAAAAAACTACCCTAATTGATAGTTTGCTATATATAAAAATCTGGGGTAAACAATAATTCTTCCTCAGAGTTTTTTGAGAATACTGAAATACTCCTTTCTGGACTTGGTAGGAGGGGATATGAGACAGGAAGCGGTGTTCACGAGCAGAATTTAGCAGTCACAGATACGTGCGTTGCTAATAGCAGACCTTCAAAGTGCTTAAAGGAAAAATGGACAATATTAAAGGGAGAGATAAGAAAGTTTGCAACCTTCACAACAGGTAATTAAAGATCTTGAAAACTCTCCTCTCTCAGCAATTGATGGGAAAACTAACAAACATTACATGCAACAACTGCAGATACACATTATTTTCAAGTTCACACAGAACAGTCAGCAAAAACAGACACCATACTGGACTAAAAGACAGGTATACATAAATTTAAAAGGAAGGAAATCACATGAAGTATGTACAGTGACCACATAAAATTAATAAGATACCACCAAACATTTCAAAATTTTAAAAAAATCCAAATAATCCATGTGTCAAAAAAGAAGGGAATTAGAATACATTTCAAACCAAATGATAATGAAAACAAAATATGAGACGTACAGCTTTAAACGCTTATATTGAAGGGCGCCTGGGTGGCTCAGTCGGTTGGGCATCTGACTTTGGCTCAGGCCATGATCTCACAGTCCGTGAGTTTGAGCCCCGCGTCAGGCTCTGTGCTGACAGCTCAGAGCCTGGAGCCTGCTTTGGATTCTGTGTCTCCCTCTCTTTCTGCTCCTCCCCTACTCGTGCGCTGTCTCTCTGTCTCAAAAATAAATAAAAACATTAAAAATTTAAATGCTTATACTGAAGGAAAAAAGAGAGAGAGACCTAAAATCAGTGGCAATTCAACCACAAAAAGCCAGAAAAGCACAAAGTAAACCCAAAATAAGTCAAAGGAAGGAAACAATGAAATAAAGGAAAATCATAGAAAACATTAATAAATCCCTAAAGTTGTTGCCTTTAAAAGACCAATAAATTTGGCCAAACTCAAGCTATATTAAGAAGGAAAAAAAGAATTACAAGAAGTAGAAGTTAAAGTTAGAAGTTAAAGAGGGGCGCCTAGGTGGCTCAGTGGGTTAAGCATCCGACTTCTACTCAGGTCATGATCTCATGGTTTGTGAATTCAAGCCCCACGTCGGGCTCTGTGCTGACAGCTCAGAGCCTGGAGCCTGCTTCAGATTCTGTGTCTCCCTCTCTGCTCGCTTGCGCTCATGCACACTCTCTCAAAAATAAACATTAAAAAAAGAGGACATACAATATGGTTCTATTAATATGAAGATCTAGAATTGAAAAAACTAAATGAGGAAAATCAGGACAAGGGCTGCCTGAGCAGTGGATCGGGACTGATTGGTAAGGGACAAGAGGAAAATATAATGTTCTGCATCTTGATAGGAGTTTGCGTTTGACACTCTCTTTAACCAAAATTTTAGTCAGGCTCCTCTGAGACCTCTTTCTAAGGGCCTGATCTTGGGTTTTCCTCTTGGTTGTTATAGAATCCAGTTTGAGCAAAAATCCTGCTAAGTCAGTTTAGCTAACATCTCCCTGATTTTGGTATCTGACCAAATCTGAATTTGTATCTGATCAATTTTCTCATTCCCTACCCTGGCCTGCCATCAGCAAGAATCCAGTTGAGTCCATCTAGCAAGAATCCCCCCTTTCCATGATGTTTCCTCTTGGTAATTTTCCATCCAGTGACCCCCACGATGCTCCTTGGTTATAAATCCCCACTTGTCCTTGTTGGTGTCAGAGTTGAACCCAGTCTCCCACTCACTGCAAGACCCCACACCGCAGTAGTGGTCCCTACACCTATGGTGATTAGCCACTCCCCTTCACAAGAATAAAGCCTTCCTTAAGGTCTTTAACAAGTGTCACAAATAATTTTCTTTTTAATAGATGACATGGGTATCAGAACTCAGGATTGGTATCCCTAAGATTTGTGCATTTCATTGCATCTAAAACTACTCTCCCTCAATAAGGAATAAAAAGGAAAACAGTAAACAAATTCTAGTTAATGATATGCCAGTTGAAGTATTTGGGGAAAAGTAAACTAAAGTCTACATTGTTTGGAAATGCATCTAAAAAAGATGAACTGACAGAAAAATAGAGGGATAGGCAGATTAAATATGACAAAACATAATAAAATATTAACTTCAGAATCTAGATAGTGAGGACATGAGTGCTTACTGTAAAATTCTTTCTACTTCTCTCTGTATTTGAAATTTCTCATAATCACATATAAGGGGGAATGTTTCCCTGCTTTGAGGCTGTCCTAGTAAAGACAATGGAAATCATAAATTTTCTACCACCTTGTTTTCTACATACTCATTCTTAAGACAACGACCTTATCCAAGAACTCTTATAATATAGCATCATCATGTAAGAAAACAGTGAGCTATTTCTGATATTATTAAAGTCAAACTCCATGCATGTAACTACTTCCTACAGTAGACTGCATTCCAACATTAGACTGAGGGCAAGCTTAACCATTACATTTTAGGCTGATTTAAATAGTGTAGAGGTTTAATTCTGTACACTGGGACTTCCTCTAGGAAGTCCATAACATGGACATAACATGGCCTGCACACTAACTGAAGCTATACATCAATGTGCTCTATACATAGGTGTTGAATTTTTCACTTGGAAAAGAGATAGTGTCAACAGTAAAATACAAAGAGAGAATTTCAGTTTGTCAGACTATGAAATTCTAAATCCTGCACTATAATTTCTCTATCAATAGTCAGGAGATCTCACCAACTGTATTTAAGCCCTGGAGTAGACAGACATAAATATAGGCCTTGTTCCATGTACTTAGTCTGTCTCTATTGTAACATGATAAATACTTGGGTTTGTTTTTATTTCTCTTAAAGAAGTCACTTCAATATTTGAGGTCACACAAAAACCTATCAAATGTCTTTCTTCCCCCTATCCAAACTTCCCCTCTGTCCAGTCAGATGTGCCTGTCACCACTGGAAAAGCAAAGGACCCTATCATTCTCCTGCCCCTGGACTTCTGTTCCAGCTACATCTCCCACACCTGGTGTCTGTCCCAATTTTTTTCCTTAATATTTTTTCCAATACTTTAAGCTTTTGACCATTTGGAAATTAGCTTGTAACGTATCTTTTTCTGCCGCATAATGCTGCTGAACTACTGTAAATATTTCCATTTCTCCATCTCCTATTAAGCTCATAGATTCCTTGGTATTTCCTAGAGGAAGTCCCAGTGTTGCCAAGATACAAGTGGTACCATGTTTTGCCCAGTAATATATGATATGCAAATGTGCTAAATCTAAGCTGATTGGTAAATGTGCTAATCCCCACAGAGCAGGGAGCTTCGTAGTCTCCCCTGTAACCATGCACTTTTATTTTTTTCAGTAATCTCTATACCCAATGTGGGGCTCAAACTCATGACCCTAAAAGCAAGAGTTGGAGGCTCTACCAAATGAGCCAGCCAGGCACCCCTGAAACCATGCACTTCTAAAAAGAAAAGAAGGGGCTATGGCTAAGCAGTCTGTATGTAAATAAAAATGGAGGCCAGACTTACAGTTCATGAATTTATAACCAAAGGACTTAAGCAATCCACATATACAGCATCTTACACTAGTTGTCTTTGCAAAGGACTAAGCCATTTTCTAGGCTAACAACCTGCTTCTAACTCCTTAGGTGAAGCTAAGGGAGATGCACCTATTTCAAGACGTGGAAGGTTCAAAAATACCTGCTTTCAAGATTCTGACTACGTGGGCCCATAGTTATATGACTAGCATCATCAGAACAGATGACCCGTGAACATTGTCAGGGTTAGGGCACTGACCCCCCTACACAAAAGAAAATCTGCATATAGTTGTTGGTTCCCCAAAAACTTAACTAATAGTAGCCAGTGCTGACCGGAAGCCTCACCCATAACATGAACAGTGGATTAACACAGATATTGTATATATATTATACGTTGTATTGTTACAATAAGGTAAGCTAAAGAACAAAATTTAAATCCTAGGAAAGAAAAAATACATTTATACTACTGTACTGTATTTATCAAAATAAATGTACATGTAAGTGAACCCATGCAGTTCAAACCCATGTTGTTCAAGGGTCAACTGTATACAAGCAGCTTCCAACTTACAAAGCTAACTTTAGGTATGATCTTAAATACAACCAATCTCTTCCCTTCCTTCTCCCCATATATTAGGAGCCAGGGAATCTGGCCAATGACCTCAAAAAAAAAGAAGCAGCCATGACAAATATGATCCACTCTCAGTCCTTCCTGACTCAGGATGAGCCCTGTAGCTCTATACCTGCCCCCAACACTGCCTAACATGTAAGTGGTGGCACAGGCACTTGCTTATATCATGAGGAATAGAAATCTATCCGTGTTTTATGTAAATATCCTAAAATTAGCCACTGTTCCTCAAATACTACTGTACTGGGGGGCATAAGAGCACTGAAGCAAGGAGGTGGTATAAATCTTGAACACAGAATATTTTTGTGGAAGATGGTGAGCCTAGAGAGTGTCATGAGATAGTGTCCCAGGATAAGCAAGAGGACACAAGAATCTGTACACAGGACATCAAAGACAAACTTTATCTATTTTACAATTTTGCCCAGACCAGCCCTTTATCTAGAAAAAGTACTACTCGGCTCCTTTTCTTAGAATTTTGGATATCCATAGCAATACCAGAACACCTGTGTCAAATGGAGTTAATGCAGCAGTCACAGATTGGACCTAGAAGCTAGGCATCCCATACAACTGTTTATAGAGAGAAGTCAATGCAAGGTCCAAACAACTGTCCTGAAAATGAATATAATGGAAACAATGTACCAAAAAACATAGGAGGAGTGTTCTGGAGTCTGAGAGGTCTCTTGGAGTTGGGGCTTTCCTGGTCTTTGGGGTGAGGGTAACAAGATGACCTGGAACTGTGGCTTCTGCCAGTGATCCTCTCCCCGTCTGATGGTAGAGAAGGTGGAGAAACACCATGGGCAAGAACGAGGTCCCCAGTGTAGGAAAGTCTTTGGCTTGGGGTTACAAAATACTTGCCCTGGCACCTAGCCAGCACGCTGTGAGGAAGCCCAGGCCACATGCAGAAGGTACAGGCAGGTGCTCTAGCCACCAGCCCCAGCTAAGGCCTCTGCCAACAGCCAGCATCAACCTCAAGCCACGTGACTAGATAAGGCTTCAGATAACTCCAACCACTATCTTTGGAGTTTTCCAGCTGAGGCCACAAACTGTCCTGTCATTTCGTGTGGTTGCACAACAATGTGAACGTACTCGTACCTTAAAAACAGCTAAAGATGCTGGAGACAGCAGGAGTAAGAAAACCCTAGGCTTGCCTCATCCCACAAATACAACTACATAACTATGAAGTCATCCTCAATACCCCCAAAATCCATCTGAAGACAGGAAAAACAAACTCCACAACTAAGAGTGGAGAAGAGGCCACCTCAAAAGAGGCAGGAAGTGCAAAGACACTCTTTGGGAGAAAAACAGATTGTGGCCACTGTGGTGGGGACAGTGCTGGAGTCATAGAGAAGGGCAAGAGACAGAGTACCACACAGAGGAGCACGCAGGGAAAATAAATCACCATAGCAATTGGCTAGGAAAGTGAGAGGACCCGAATTTTGCAGGTTCTTACAACCAGCGGGGCTTACAGCCTGGAATTTTAGGGTCAGCGTGATTGGCTCTGGGAGAACTTAGAGCACATTGTACTGCTCTTGGAGAAAAGGCTGGGCAAACAGCCCGCGGACATACAACATGGAAACAGCAATTGGAAGAGCACCAAGGGGCACACAGTGGGAGGTTAGCTGCTCATTTCAGAGTGTGTTCCCGAGAAACAGCATTCAAACATAGGCCCCCCCCTGGGAACAAAGGAACCGGTCAGCACCATTTCCCTGCCCTGCCCCTGAGCATAAGCACAGAGCCCAGACGCTCACTACCTAACTTGCTTACAGCAAGCTCCCCTTCCCCTCACACACCAGAAGAACTGCCCTTCCCAGTCAGGCCCACTTCAGTCCCAGTGTGACTGGCACCCTCCCCCAGACAAGCCCAAACCCCTTCTGACACCTCATCTCCCCATCCAGGAGTTTTCCAAGGCCTCAGTTCCAGCGGCAGCAACAACACATCACATTTCACAAGCCGACCAGAGCACAACTAGTTAGAACTCACCACGTTCAGGTCAGGGATCAAGCAATGTCCACAACAGGCAAAGAAAGGCTCTGGAGATGACCAGCCTGAAGAATAAAGCAGCAGGGGCACAAGAGCAGAGCACACGCAGTACACACTGGAGATGCTCCTGGAAGAGCCAGGCCTTGGGGAACAGGGGACACTACAGAGCACTACACGACCTCTTCTTCATAAAGCCATCACCCTCAAGAACAGGAGATAGTTGCCTTTCCTAGCACACAGAAGCAGGCACAGAGACTTAGACACAATGACAAGATAGAAGAATTAGTCCCAAATGAAAGAATAGGACAAGGCCATTGCCAGAGATCTAAAGCAAAACGGATACAAGTAACATGCCTGGTGGAGGGAGACTTTAAGGATAATCACTGGACTTGGGAAAAGAGTGGAGAACATGAGTGAAACAACAGAGATAAAGAATAACATAGCAGAGATAAAGGGCTCAATAAATTAAATGAGAAACACACTTGATGAAATGAACAGCAGGCTGGAAGAAGCAGAGGAATGAACTAATGACCTAGAAGACAAGAACGGAAAGTGATCTAGTTGAACACAAAAGAGAGTAAAAAGAATTATGCAAAATGAGAATAGACCCAGGGAACTCATGACTCCATCAAATGTAGTGACACAAACATAATAACATTCAGGGGTACCGGGGTGGCTCAGTTGGTTAAGCGTCCGACTCTGGATTTTGGCTCAAGTCATGACCTCACAGTTTGTGAGATCGACCCCACACCAGGCTCTGTGCTGACAACTCAGAGCCTAGAGTCTGCTTCAGATTCTGTCTCCATCTCTCTCTGCCCCTCCCCCACTTGTGCTCTGTCTCTGTGTCTCTCAAAAATAAACAAACATTGGGGCTCCTCGGTGGCTCAGTCGGTTAAGCGTCTGACTTTGGCTCAGGTCATGATTTCACAGTTTGTGGGTTCAAGCCCAGCGTCAGGCTCTATACTGACAGCTCAGAGTCTGGAGCCTGCTTCAGATTCTGTGTCTCCCTCTCTCTCTCTGCCCCTCCCCACTCATGCTCTGTCTCTCTCAAAAATAAACATTTAAAAAATTTTTAAATAAACATTAAAATATTAAAAAATAAATAAAAAGCTTCTGCACAGCAAAAGGAAACAATCAACAAAACTAAAAGGCAACCTACAAAATTGGAGACGATATCTGTAAATGACATATCTAATAGAGGGTATATAAAGAACTTGTAAAACTCAACACCCAAAAAACAAATCATCCAATTTAAAAATGGACAAGGGGCCAGGATGGCAGAGCAGCATGGAAGGTTTTTTCTTGCCTCTCTTGTCCCTGAAATGCAGCTAAGATCGACACCAAAACATCTTGTACACCTAGAACACTGAATTGAGGATTAACACAGCAATCTGCACAATGTGAACCACAGAACTCAGCAAGTACGTAGTGCAGAGAGGTTAACTGGGGGAGGGAGAAGCCATGGAGGGTAAGGAGCTATTTTTGTTTGTGTCGAGAGGACAGAAACAGGGAGGAGAGTACAGGAAAAGCACTTCCCCTGAGAGCAGCTGAGGAGAAAGAGAAAAAGTGGAAATACCCGCAAGTGACTGAACAAGAAAGGGAGAAAGGAGAGGGTTTAAATAACATTGACTCTATAGGGAGTGCAGAGTCTGAAACCCTGCAGCTCAATATCTGGCAGAGCTCTGGTGGGAAGGATGAATCCCCAGGAGAGAGAATGAGGTCTGAGAGGTCCTTGGGCCACAGGGAGAGAGGTGGTTCCCCTGCTGGGAGGACACTGGGTAGAGGCTGTGCAGCCTCGCCACAGGCAAAGGTCCCAGCAGACCCTGGACAACAGCCACGTTCACTGGTGTTGGAAGAAGGACATTAAGGGTGAAACCTGGTGCCAGATGCGTGTTGTGATTTACCATAATCCCTGAAACCCTGCTGCTACACGATCACGTGAACTTTTTCTGGGTTTTTTCTGGGGTGGGCCAAAACCCAGTTGCAGTCTTGGGGCATCTGCAGCAGCGCAGTCGCCCCAACGTTCCTGGGGGTGGGCCGGCACCCAGCCATTGCTCAGTAAGACCCTCCCCCAGAGGCATACATGTCTACACACGACACAACAATCCACCCCAGTAATTAAGCAGCACCATCTAGTGGAAAACAAAGTGTTACACCAAGCCCTGTCCAACTGGGCTAACTGCTCTAGAGGAACACAAGTCTCTCCGCCTGCTTAGTTTATGGACTCTAAAGTGCTTCGTAGTTTGACTTCTAGCGGAAACTGGATATAATTTCAATTGTATTTCATTCTGTTCACTGGTCCATGTATCCAATTTATTTTCCCTTTTCCTTTTCTTATTCTTGAATACAGAAAGATAAATCTATTTTTATTTTGTTTTATAAAAAATATTTAATTTTTCTACTGTATTTATTTTTGTAAATTTTTTAAATTCTACTTTATTTTCATCATTTCATTCTATTTTATTGTATTCATTTTTTATATTTTCAAATGTTTTCCTTTTTTTTTCTTCTTTCCCTTTTTTCTCTATTCTATCAAGGTTCTTAAAACAACCAGATGAAAACACACATAGGATCTAGCATCCTTTATTTGATTTTTTTGTGTGTTTTCAATTTTTTAATTTTAATTTTTTTACTTTACTAATTATTTTCCTTCCTTCAAAACGACAACACGAAGGAATTTACCCCAAAAGAAAGAACAGGAAGAAATGACAGCCAGGGACTTAACACAGATACAAGCATGATGTCTGAACCAGAATTTAGAATCACGATAATAAAAATACTAGCTGGGGTGGAAACAAGCATAGAATTCCTTTTTTCAGAAATAAAAGAAGTAAAATCCAGTCAGGTCAAAATTTAAAAATGCCATAACTGAGATACAATCTCAAATAGGTGCCACAGTGGCAAAGATGGATGAAGCAGAGCAGGAATTCAGCAATACAGAGGACAAAGTTATGGACAAACTGATAAAGCAGAAGACAAGAGGGACACTAAGGCAAAAGCACACGATTTAAGAATTAGAAAACTCACTGACTCATTAAAAAGGAATAACATCCGAATCATAGGGGTCCCATAAGATGAAGAGAGAGAAAAAGGGGTAGAAGGTTTATGTGAGCAAATCATAGTGGAAAACTTTCCTAACCAAGGAACGACACAGACATCAAAATCCAGGAAGCACAGAAAACTCCCATTAGACTCAACAAAAACTGACCATCAGCAGGGACTATCATAGTCAAATTCACAAAATATTCAGGCAAGGAAAGAATCATGAAAGCAGCAAGGGAAAAAAAAGCCCTTAACCTATGAGGGAAGACAAATCAGGTTTGCAGCAGACCCATCCACAGAAACATGGCAGGCTAGAAAGGAGAGGCAGGATATATTCAATGTGCTGAATTAGAAAAATATGCAGCCAAGAATTCCTTATCCAACAAAGTTGTCACTCAAAATAGAAGGAAAGATAAAAAGTTTCCCAGACAAACAAAAACTAGTGGAGTTCATGACCACTAAACCAGCCCTGAAATTTTAAGGTGGACTCTGTGAGAAAAGATAAAAAAAAACAGAAACAAAAACAAAAACAAAAAAGTCCAAAAGCAATAAAGACTAGAAAGGACCAGAGAACACAACCAGAAACTCCAACTCTACAGGCAACATTATGGCAATAAATTTGTATCTTTAAGTACTCACTCTAAATGTCAATGGACTAAATGCCCCAATCAAAAGACACAGGGTAACAGAATGGATAAGAAAATAAGATCCATCTACATGCTGTTTACAAGAGACCCATTTTACACCTAAGGACACCCTCAGATTGAACAAAAGGGGATGGAGAACCATATCCTGCTAATAGTCACCAAAAGAAAGCCAGAGTATCCATACTTACATCAAACAACTAGATTTTTTAAAATAAAGACTGTAATAAGAGATGAAGAAGGGAAATGTATCATAATTAAGGGGTCTATCCACCAAGAAGACTTAACAATTGTAAACATTTATGCTCCAAACGTGGAGCACCCAAATACATAAATCAATTAATAACAAACATACAGAAACTCATGGATAGTAATACCACAACAGTAGGGAACTTCAACACCCCACTTACAACAATGGACAGATCATATAACAGAAAATCAACAAGGAAACAATGGCTTTGAACAACACACTGGACCAGATGGATATTCAGAACATTTCATCCTAAAGCAGAATACACACTCTTCTAGAGTACACATGGAACATTCTCCAGAGCCAATCACATACTGGGACACAAATCAGCCCTCAAGAAGTACAAAAAGATTGAGATCATACCATGCATATTTTCAGACCACAACACTATGAAACTCGAAATCAACCACAGGAAAAAATTTGGAAAGACAATAAATACTTGGAGACTAAAGAACATCCTACTAAAGAATAAATGGGCTAACCAAGAAGTAAAAGAGGAAATTAAAAAGTACATGGAAGCCAATGAAAATGGTAACACCACAGTCCAAAACCTCTGGAATGCAGCAAAAGTGGTCATATGAGGGAAGTATATAGCAATCCAGGCCTTCCTAAAGAAGGAAGAAACGTCTCAGATACATAACCTAACCTTTCACATTAAAGAGTTGGAAAAAGAACAGCAAAAAAAAAAAAAAAAAAAGAACAAAAACAAAAACAACAACAAAAAGAACAGATCAATGAAACCAGGAGCTGGTTCTTTGAAATAATTAACAAAATTTATAAACTCCTAGCCAGTTTGATCAAAAAGAAAAGGGAAAGGACCCAAATAAATAAAATCAAGAATGAAAGAGGAGAGATCACAACCAACACTGTGGAAATACAAACAAAAATAAGAGAATATTATCAGCAATTATATGCCAATAAATTGGGCAAGCTGGAAGAAACGGACAAATTCCTAGAAACATATAAACTACCAAAACTGAAAGAAATAGAAAATTTGAACAGACCCCTAACCAGTAATCGAAAATCTCCCGAAAAACAAGAGTCCAGGGCTGGATGGCTTTCTAGGGGAATTCTACCAAACATTTAAAGAGGAGTTAATATCTATTCTTTTGAAGCTGTTCCAAAAATAGAAATGGAAGGAAAACTTCCAAACTCATTCTATGAAGCCAGCATTACCGTGATTCCAAACCAGACTGAAAAGAACTACAGACCAATTTCCCTAATGAACATGGATGCAAAATTCCTCAACAAGATACTAACCAACTGGATCCAACAATACATTAAAAGAATTATTCACCACAACCAAGTGGGATTTATACCTGGGATATAGGGTTGGTTCAATATCTGCAACTCAATCAGTGTGATACATCACATCAATAAAAGAAAGAAAAAGAACCACATGAACCTCTCAATAGAGTCAGAGAAAGCATTTAACAAAATACAGCATCCTTCCTTGATTAAAAAAAAAAAACCCTCAAGAAAGTAGGGATAGAAGGATCATATCTCAAGATCATAAAAGCCATATATGAAAGACCAACTGCTAATATCATCCTCAATGGGGAAGCTTTTCTCCTAAGGCCGGGAACACAAGAGGGATGCCCACTCTCACCACTGTTACTCAACACAGTATTGGAAGCCCTAGTCTCATAAGTCAGACAACACAAAGGAAAAAATGGCATCCAAGTCAGCAAGGAGAGGGTCAAACTTTCAGTCTTCGCAGACACCATGATACTCTATATGGAAAACCCTAAAGATTCCACCAAAAAACTGCTAGAACTGATCCATGAATTCAGCAAAGTCTCAGGATATAAAATCAATGCACAGAAATCAGCTGCATTCCTATACAGCAACAATGTAGCAACAGAAACAGAAATCAAGCAATTGATCCCATTTACAACTGCACCAAAAACCATAACCTAGGAATAAACCTAACCAAACAGGTAAAAATCCATACACTGACAACTATAGAAAGCTTATGAAAGAAACTGAAGAAGACACACACACACAAAAAGGAAAAATATTCCATGCTCATGGATTGGAAGAACAAATATTATTGTTAAAATATCAATACTACCCAAAGCAATCTACATATTCAATGAAATCCCTATCAAAATAACACCAGCATTCTTCACAGAGCTAGAACAAACAATCCTAAAATTTGTATGGAACCAGAAAAGATCCCAAATAGCCAAAGCAAACCTGAAAAAGAAAACCAAAGCTGGATGCATCACAATCCCAGACTTCAAGATGTATTACAAAGCTGTAATCATCAAGACAGTATGGTACTAGCACAAAAACAGACACTCAGATCAATGGAACAGAATAGAGAATCCAGAAATGGACCCACAAATGTATGGCCAACCAATCCTTGACAAAGCGGAAAAGAATATCCAATGGATTAAAGACAGTCTCTTCAACAAGTGGTGCTGGGAAAACTGCACAGCGACATGCAGAAAAATGAACCTGGACCACTTTCTTACACCATACTTAAAAATAAACTCAAAATGGATGAAAGACCTCAATGTAAGACAGGAAGCCATCAAAACCCTCGAGGAGAAAGCAGGCAAAAACCTCTTTGATCTTGGCCGCAGTAACTTCTTACTCAACACGTCACCGGAGGCAAGAGAAACAAAAGCAAAAATGAACTATTGGGACCTCATCAAAATAAAAAGCTTCTGCACAGCAAAGGAAACATTCAGCAAAACTGAAGGCAACCAACAGAATGGGAGAAGATACACACAAATGACATATCAGATAAAGGGTTAGTATTCGAAATCTATAAATAACTTTTCAAACTCAACATCCAAAAAACATAATCCAGTGAAGAAATGGGCAAAAGACATGAATAGACACTTTTCCAAAGAAGACATCCAGATGGCTAACAGATACATGAAAAGATGCTCAACATCACTCATCATCAGGGAAATACAAATCAAAACCACAATGAAATACCACCTCACACCTGTCAGAATGGCTAACATTAACAACTCAAGCAACAACAGATGTTGGCGAGGATGCAGAAAAAGATGATCTCTTTTGCACTGCTGATGGAAATACAAACTGGTGCAGCCACTCTGGAAAACAGTATGGAGGTTCCTCAAAAAATTAAAAATAGAACTACCCTATAACCCAGCAATTGCACTGCTAGGTATTTATCCAAGGGATACAGGTATGCTGTTTCAAAGGGGCATATGCACCCCAATGTTTATAGCAGCACTATTAATAATAGTCAAAGTATGGAAAGAGCCCAAACGTCCATTGACGGATGAATGGATAAAGAAGATGTGGTGTATATATACAATAGAGTACTATTCAGCATTCAAAAAGAAAATCTTGCCATTTTCAACTACGTGGATGGAACTAGAGGGTATTATGCTAAGCGAAATTAGTCAGAGAAAGACAAATATCATATGACATCACTCATATGAGGAATATAAGATACAAAACAGATGAACATAAGGGAAGGGAAGCAAAAACAATATAAAAACAAAGAGGCGGACAAAGGATAAGAGATTCTTATATACAGAGAACAAACTGAGGGTGCTGGAGGGGTTGTGGGTGGGGGGATGGGCTAAAAGGGTAAGGGGCATTAAGGAAGACCCTTCATGGGATGAGCAGTGGGTGTTATACATAGAGGATGAATCACTGGAATCTACTCCTGAAATCATTATTGCACTATATGCTAACTAACTTGAATGTAAATTTAAATAATTAATTTTTTAAAAAAGAATAAGGGACACATGTGCAAACAACTAATTGTGAAGCTTGGCTCTTTTGCTACCGTTGATGGTTCTTCATTTGCTCAAGAATAAAATCAATGGCATGTTATTGAGCATATTTTCACACCATATGCAGATGCTTGTAGAACATAAAGAATGAGTTTCCAGGACTGAATGAAGCCAGATTGGAGTAGGAATCCTTCTCCATGGCACCATATGTGGACATGCTGGTTGGGTTACCATCTGAATGCAGTCACCAGTAAGCTCTGTCCATCATTTCCATCTAACAGAGCCCCCAGCACTTGCCACCATCCTGACTCATTACAGTGAATCTGTATTCTAAAAATTGGCAGAAGTCAAATCTCAGGAAATAAACCAACCAGGTATTAAACTTAACCTAGAACCTAAGCTTTTTGCCAAGCTGCATATAGACACCTCATGAAAGATATCAAAAGATGTCATTACTCCCATCAATATGAAACCATTATCAGTAATTTTTAAAGATACAGCTTCATGTTTATTATTTTAAGTTTTGTGACAAATATATGTTTTAATTAATTGAAAAAAAATCTGTTGAATGCACAAAATTAGAATATTATCTCTTATTTTTAAAGTTTATGGAATTTTTCTTTGAGTGTTATTTTAGGATTAATTTTAACAAATGTCCAGAGGGACTATGAAAAGAGTTAGTCTCTACTTGCATACTATAGAATTCAAAATTTACAGTCCTGGTATACTTCTCAAATCCTCTACATAGTGTTGTTTATTTTTTGACCACTTGGTTTTTCATGAAAAATTGATGCTAAAAATTTCTATATGTTATGTTATGTTTCTTTTCACCTACATTTTTTTATTTTATCATATTATTTGATGCATTAAAACTCATAATTAACATTTAAAAAAAAATTAAAATGGGCAGAAGACATGAACAGACATTTCTCCAAAGAAGACATACAGATGGCCAATGGACACATGAAAAGATGCTCATCATCACTTATCATCAGAAAAATGCAAATCAAAACTATAATGAGATACCACCTCACACCTGTCAGAATGGCCAAAATCAACAACACAAGACAGAACAGATGTTGGCGAGGACACGGAGAAAGGGGAACCTTCTTGCACTGTTGGTGGGAATGCAAACTGGTACACCCATTCTGGAAAACAGTATGGAAGTTCCTCAGAAAGTTAAAAATAGAACTACCCTATGACCCAGTAATCGTACTACTGGGTATTTACCCAAAGAATACAAAAACACTAATTCAAAGGGACACATGCATTCCTATATTTATAGCAGCGTTATTTACAATAGCCAGGATATGGAAGTAGTCCAAGTGTGTGTCAATAGATGAATGGGTAAAGATGTGGTATATATCTACAACAGAATATTATTCATCCATAACAAAGGATGAAATACTGCCATATGCAATGACATGGATAGAGCTAGAGCATAATGCTAAGTGAACTAAGTCAGCCAGAGAAAGACAAATACCATATGATCTTAGTCACATGTGGAATATAAGAAACACACACACACAAAAAAAAAAAAATGAGCAAAGGGAAAAAAGGAAATGAGACAAGTCCAGAAATAGACTTTTTTTTTTTTTTTAAGTAATCTCTATACCCAACATGGGGCTCAAATTCATGATCCTGATATTAGGAGTCATGCTCTACCAACTGAACCATCCAGGTGCCCCTCAGACTCTTAACTATAGAGAACAAAGTGATGGTCACCAGAGGGAAGTGGGTGAGGGATGGGTGAAATAGGTGATGGGATTAAGGAGTGCACTTGTGGTGATGAGCACCAGTCATAAAACTTAAAAAAAAATGGCTAAGATGGCCAATTTTGTTATGTTAATTTTCCTACAAGTAAAAACAAAAAATAAAATAAATGACACAGACTCAAATATAGGACTAATTCTAAACCCATACTCCTTCCACTATGAACTTATTGATAAACTACCTACCTTCATTCATTCAGCAAACATAGGAGTGCCTGCTATGTGCCAGGCACAAGTAGCCGAGATGGATCAGTTAATGAAAGAAAGACACAGGTTGTCATGTAGCTTAAGTTCTAGCCAGTTTAACTCCTTATCTCATAAGGATGGCACTTGAATCATCCCTATATTCAAAGGAACTTTGCTAACTGTTTAGTATCGCTTCAATGTCAGTTTGTTCCTCTGAAAAGCTATGAAAGGAATTACTCGGGGCGCCTGGATGACACAGTCAATTGAGTTTCCAACTTGGACTCAGGTTGTGATCTCATGATTGGTGAGTTCGAGCCCTGCATTGGGCTTGCTGCTGTCAGCCTGCCAGCATGGAGCCTGCTTTGGATCCTCTGTCCTCCTCTCTCTCTGCCCTTCCCCTGCTCACACTCGGTCTCTCAAAAAATAAATAAAAAACATTAAAAAAAATGTTTTAATTACTCATCTATCTGAAGAGCCTCCTTCATTTTTCATGATCTCAGAGGCATCCTCAAACAACAATCTTACTTACTTTCTCATGACTGGAATCCCCTAATATCTTCCCTGATAACTCTGCCAGAATCTCCAAATTAATAAGTCTCCATGTTCCATTATTCACTAACCTAAAACTTTGTTTTTCTCTATTCACTACATTCCTACCATCATTTTTAATTGCTTATTTAAATAAAGGCTAAGTCAGTAAACAGAATATGGAAAGCCCTCATATTTTAACTCAGGATTTCAAAATATTATTTAGCCTAGGTAAGTAAGATTACTTACTCATCTCATCATTTACTAAACCTTCAATTCAATAAGTAATAGCCTTCAGTTTTAGTTATACAGGTGTCCTCGGCACCTCCCCCCAAATTGAGAGGCCTAGAAATCCATTCTCAGTCTCTCCATGAGGTTGCTTAATTGCCATATTTGTGACTCAAACAGCCATTTTACTTGAAAACCTTAATTCAGAAAGATTCCCAGTGTATAATCCAAACCCACCAACAAAGACAAAGAATAAATTCCTATTTATTTTTTTAATGTCTGTTTATTTTTGAGAGAGAGAGAGAAAGCAGGGGAGAAGCAGAAAGAGAGGGAGACACAGAATCGGGAGCAGGCTCCAGGCTGTGAGCTGTAAGCACAGAGCCCAATGCAGGGCTCAAAACCATGAGATCATGACGTGAGCCGAAGTTAGACGCTTAAGTGACTGAGCCACCCAGGCACCCCAATAGACTCCTATTTAAAAGAAATTTTAAAAGAAAAAACAGACTCTGAAGACAGATCTATTCTATTAAATTAGTGTGAAGCATCTTTTTAAGAATTAAACTGTCAAGTTTCCCTAAAAAGCAAGTCAGTTTAGCTTTCAAGTTACAAAAGCATCTTCAAATTATATTTAGTAGCCTACAAGATTTAACCATTTTTTTAACAGCGCTTTTCATATTCTTCTGTGGCTTCTCTAATTTCACAATTAGAGCTGAGGGTTTAAATACAAATGACAAAAGTCCCTTTGATGAAGAGTTCCAAACACTAACGGGAATGCAGAATCCTACAGTATGGCCAATCTCACTGAGAAGACACAGTAGCTCAAAAGTGAAAAGAACAAGGATGCTAATAGGATCTTCTTGAAGATCATTTGGATTATGTACATTCCAAGCCCCAACCAAACCTCAAGGACTATACTATAAAATGTCCCACAAATAGCAGTAACTAGAATTGTCAGCACTCATAGGAAACCACTTAGGAGCAAGATTCTTTTCAAATTGTGAAAAGCAGAAAACAAATGATCAGTTTGTCTTAAAAGAAAATGAGTGCCACAAACCTATGTAATCTATCATTGTTACAGATACATTCTCAGTATGTTTAAAGTATTACCCAGGGTTACCGCTTACCATATCATAATTACTTTAACATGACATTAAATGTAATACATATTAATAGTTGCATGCTTTTTTATTAAGTAAATATTCAGCACTTAATTGGGGGGGGGGGGGAAGAATACCACAACCCAAGTTTCACCAGAAAAATACTCTTACCATTCTCAATTTAAAATGCTTTACCTGATTGAAATGAAAACTTTGCAATAAGGGCTATAAGGCTCACTTCTTTTAAAAACCATCTTATTTAAATGTTCATGGCATACGGTCACATAAAAAAAGCCACAAAACAATAAATATGAAAGGATTCCTTTTTTTAATGTATATTACTATATACTTTAGTTATCTTCTGAAAATAGGACACTGCCCTTATTCAAGGTCCTTACAACATCTAACAGGAAACTCTGTTACTTCAACTTGAACAAAGAAGGATAAGCAACTACCCTAATGTTACTAATCTGCTTTTGGTCACAGAAGATCATTTTAGGGGCGTCTGGGTGGCTCAGTCGGTTAAGCCACCGACTCCAGATTTCTGCTGAGGTCACAGTCTCACAGCTTATGGCACTGAGCCCCCATCGGGCTCTGCGCTGACAGCACGGAGTCTGCTTGGAATTCTCTCTCTTTCTCTCTCTCTGCTCGTCCCCCACTCGTGTTCTCTCTCTCTCTCTCAGAATAAACTTAAAAAAAAAAAAAAACTTAAAAAAAGATCATTTATATGTAGGACATATATGACATATATATGTTGTAGGTATGATATGTATACCGTACACATGCATAGAATGTATATATATAGAATATATGCATAGTATAATATGTGTACTGTACACATGCATAGAATATATATACATACATACACGCACATATATATGCATAAAACATAGACTAATATATATGCACAGAAAAAGTATGAAAGATATAAATCCCAAATGAACAGCATTTATCTCTGGATGATACGAAATCTATCATTTAAATTTTTATTTTGCTATTTATCTATTCTAACTTGTCTACAACAAAAAAAAGGCTAAAATTTTTATTTTTATATCCCCCTGAACTGGTTTCAACAGCAGAAATCTCTCCTCATATGGTGTACTAGTTCCACTAAGGAAGACTAATTTTCAAACTCAATGCCATCTTCCTAAAGTCATCAACACTTCCAGCAATTCTGGTAAACTTGTTCTCAACAAAAGGATGTTAAACATGTGCTAATTTCATACACATCAACCTTTAGATACTGCAAATCAAATTCCTTGAAGACTAACCTTCATCATACATTTCTTCTATTAAATAGGCCTCTGCTCGATCTTTCAGGGCATTCACATTGTCAGGCTCCGTCTGTAAAACTTCAGAACACACTCGAATAGCTTCAACAGGCTTCTCATCCTATAAGTAAATGTGAGAAAAGGATTTATGGCTGTTTTGCCATATATTAAGTTTTCACACTTCTGCGAATGAATCAACTGTTACCTTAGAAAAGCAGTGGCAAATTCTTTCTTTTGAGCGAATCGTATATTCAGCAACACTCGGCTCTGTTTTCATGACAGACTCATATTTGCTGGTCGCATCTGTGTATCTATTAATGAGCAAATCATGATGAGTAACAATGAAATTCTATCTCAGGGGTTAAAGAAAGAGCCCTCTACTCTTCACTAATCGTTGCTTAATCAATTCACCTAAATGAGTACGTGCCTTCAAACACGACTTTTACCTTACTATCAGTCAAAAGTTGGGAGATAAAACACATGACCACAGAAAATGTCTATGTACAAATCAAAGCATACCTGTGAATACCAATCAAACAAAATGATGAATTTCTTTACAGAATAATGCTCATGATTTTGAAACGGAGTAAAACATCTTGTTAAAGTCTGACTTACACATGGCATTTTTCAGCAAAATAGAGATCAGGTTTATTTCTTGGTCCCTACACACCTTCATGAAATAACAAAGCCCACTATCTACATGTCATTTTATACAATGAATGTCAATATTCACAACTAAGTACAATGTGGTTCCCTGCAAAAAGAACCTGCTTAAATTCCCAACTTACTAGCTTTCTGAGAACAATAAAAGCTATTTCAGCCTTTTTTTCTAAACTGGTGAAAAATATTAGCCATGTTATACACGAAGTTACTTTCCTCAGTAATGGCACACTAAACAATATATTTATATGCCACTGTGGCACATTTTTCCCAAAATGCATTACAATCTTCACATTTAAATGCTGATGTATTAAAACACAGATTTCAGCAGAACACTTAAAACAGAAGTTATTGATGTCAAAATCCTAGCTGGGATAGTGTTGTATAGTTTTCCAAGATAGTACAACAGTTGTAGGAAGTCGTACAGAGCATGCAAAACCTTGCTTTCCTTTTTACAACTACATATGAAATGATGATTAGATCAAAACAAAAAGTTCAGTTAGAAATACTGAACCTCACTTAAAAAAAAAAAAGGTAGCTTCTGGGAAAGTGGAGTGAATGTACTTTCCCCAGTTCCGCCAACTAGGTACAATTAAATACCCCTACACATTACGTATTTGTCAACATATGAAAAAACTCAGCAAGGGGAGAGAAGGAGGCAGACCAGCCCAGGACATGTGGCCTGAGGGAAACACAATATGGGAAAGCTTCCTGGGTTTTTTTGTTTGCTTCATATACTGCAGACTTGGAGCTGAAGAGACCAGCAACCCAGAAATGCCAATGGGTGCAGACAAAAAATCCAAAACCCAGCAAGAGCCTGCTCTCTCAAGCCACAGGACCTGCAAAGGGCAGCCTGACAAGACAGAAAATTTATGACAATAACAGCTCCACTCCAGCCAAACACCACAGAAGAAAAAATAAGGCTCCCTCCCAATGCCAACAGGTCAAGTGGAGAGGCTATGATGAGGTGTGCCCACACCCCCACCATGGTGGTGTCAGAGAAGGCCAAGTGGGAAGCTAGGACTTTCATCCATGGCTGGAAGTAAATATCCCCCAACCTCCACCTGCTCCAAGCAGTAGTGAGAAACCCCACACCTCAGCTATCAACAAATGCCAACGGGGAAAACTTCTACCTCCCTGACAGCAACAAAGTGATACCCGCCCCTGCTTTGCTGGAACAATGTCTGAAAAAGCCAGGCAAAACAGATTTAAATTAAAAAACAGTCTTATAAAATGAAAGTGTCCAGGTTTCAATCAGAAACCACTCATCATACCAACAGACAGTAAGATCTCAAACTGAACGAGAAAAGACAATAAATTCCAAAACCAATTATCTGACAAAGATTTTAAAGTAGCCTTGGCAATAGCAGCAGTGACAAACATGCTTAAAGAAATGAAAGCAATAGACGGCCTTGGCAAAGAAACAGAAGAGATACAAGAATAACGTTTGGTTATCAGAACTGAAAACTAGAAAAACCCAAATAAAAAGTTCACTGAACGTGCTCAACAGTTGAATGGAGGGACAGAGAAAAGAATCAGTGAATTGGAATGATAAAAAAAAAATACGAAATCTGATCAGAAAGAAAAGGAATGGAGAAAAATGAACAGAGCCGCAGGGACCCGTGGGGCTGAAACAAAAGAGCTAACATTTATGTCAATCAGAATCTAAGACAAAAACTAGAGATAGAGGGTAAAGCTAAAAAAATACTTCAAGACATAATGGCTAAGGGGCACCTGGGTGGCTCAGTCAGTTAATATCAAACTCTTGATTTCAGCTCAGGTCGTGAGCTCATGGTTCATGGGTTCGAGCCCCACATCCGGCTCTGCGCTAAAGACAGATCGGAGCCCGGAGCCTGCTTCAGATCCTGTGTCTCCCTCTCTCTCTCTGCCCCTCCCCCACTTGCACGCTCTCTGTCTCTCTCTCAAAAATAAATAAATATTTAAAATATAAGCAATCTTTAAAAAGAAGTAATGGCTGAAACTTCCCAAGTTTGACAAGACACAAACCTACATATTGTAGAAGCTAAATAAATTCCAAATAGGATAAAAACAAAGAAATCCACGCCAAGATACACCATAATTAAACTTCTGAATACTAAAAACAAAGAAAACAAATTCTGAAAGCAGTCAGAGGAAAATATGTTATTTTAGGGAAAAACAATCAGAATGACCATGGGTTTCTCATCAGGAACCATGGAGGCCACAAAGAAGTGGTACAATATTTTTCAGGTGCTCTAACAAAAGGACTTAACTGAGAATCTTATACCACAAGGAAGGCTCTATATACTCTGTATACATCTCTATCACTCTAGATCCCACATTATCTTTTAACAATCAGTTTAAATGTCCATCTCCCACACGAATCTTTAAGCTTCTTAACACCGAAAACCATGTCATATTCATCTCTGCACCCCTTAGTACATTGTCAGTGCCTGACGCAGGAGATACTCAATAAATATCTGGTGAAATATAAATAAGTCTGCTGGTAAGAATATTATGCAGTTACTATTACTTATATCCTGCCTTATTAAAAATAAGTACAGGGCACCTGGGTGGCTCAGTCAGTTGAGCATCCAACGGAACTCACGCTTCGTGAGTTCGAGCCCCACGTCAGGCTCTGTGTTGACAGCTCAGAGCCTGCAGCCTGCTACAGATTCTGGGTCCCCCTCTCTCTCTGTTCCTCCTCTACTCGCACTCTCTCTTTCTCTGTATCCCAAAAATAAATAAATATTTAAAAAATAATAATATTAAGTAGAGCTGCAGTAGTTTTGCCAAGGCCCAGGGCTATCTAGGATAGTCTATCCTCAATGGCTGATGAGTAAAAGAGCAAGCAGTTCAACTGTTCTTTTGTGCCCAGAAAAGCCAGAGAAGGGAGGCTGTAGACTGCAGACAAGCACATTCTTACCTGCCGTCTCTGATGAGCTCTTCAGCTGACTCAATTAGCTTATTAAGTTTCTTTACTTGTTTATAGTGTGCAAAACACCTTTTATGATCCTGGTCCAGTTTAAGACATTCACGAACTTCACTGCTCATGTATTTAAAAACAGGAAAATACTCCAAGTCAAAATAATTAATGACTGGTTTTCCACAATACAGAAATCACATTAAAGGTATTTTTTGCTTGTGACGATTAAACAAAACACACTGACTTAACAACTGACCATATACTTTTACATGTGGCATTGTGCCACACACACGTATTAACTCAAATTATAATAACTTAAGTAGAATTATACATTAAACACCCTATTTTCTTTCTGCAAATATATCTCTATTTTAATAAGCATAGCTCATGAAAGTAAACTATGTGGAAACAGAATAACTTAGGGAAAATACAAAATATACAAATAAAGAATATAAAAACAACCTTAACCACAGTTTTAATTTAAAATTAAAGTCTTTAAAAACGGGATTATTATCTTACTGCCAACAGTGAAAAGAGGATGAGGACGAGATGTGTATGTCACTAGAGCTGACCTGAGGGACAGTTCATGGTCTCCTAGTTGATAGTACAGTGTGCTGATTTTATAAAAAGCCTCAGTATTATCATTCTTCAACTTTGATGCAGCTTTTAAGTCACTTATCGCTTTCCTAGGTTCCCCCTCTTTTATGAAACATTCAGCTCGAAGTTCCCGTAGTTCTGCATCCCAAACACAAACCTTGAGAAACAAGAGAACTAGACTTTAAGAAGCAGTAAACTATGCACACCCATACTTCATCCCGCGTAGTTTGCTGACACTTATCAACATGAAACCATCTTCAATTACTGTGATTTCTATATTGTAAGGTATTAAAAAGGCCGATACAATTCAGATGCGACAAAATAATTTCTCCAAGGATATCTTCAATTCTAATGGGGGAAGGGATGTATACGCTAACAAGGCCCCTTTCCTACTTCCTTCAATTATATAATTTTAAAACTCTGAAAATAAGAATACATGGCATTACTATTAGAAGGCTGCTCCCAGTGAAGCACATCTGATTTTGAAAAGAATATTCTTTAGTCAGGTTTTTGTACTTAATCAACAATTCTAATTTCTAGTTCCAAATCATAAAATCTAGGTTCTAAACCTGCAAAATACTTCTATTCTACTAATAACTAAATAGAACTCTCTTTTGTAAAATGTTATCTCCTTGAAATTAAATTCTCATACCACAAAAACAAAGAAAAGAGGAGAACAATGTGAGAAGGTGGAGGCTTCACCATTTCCACTTGGTCAAAATGTTTATAAATGCAGGAGTTTTTTTTAAAAATGTAAACCCAAAAGGTCACCAATAGGGCCTGTGGAAGTATCTTTACACATTTCTTAGAGCTGTTCTAAGGTCATATCAACTTTTCACATATTTTAGATACCAAAATCAACACGTACATAAATTAAATATCTTGGCTAATCAAGTAGGTAAAAATAGTTATCTAAGTCCTGGAAGATAAAAATTATAACTTTATGTTTCCTTAACAAATCATAAACAAAATAATTTAATAAAACATGAATTCCACTCGACTGTATCACACAATTTCCTCTATAAAATTATCAAAGAAGCACCTACTCTACATATGTTAAGTTTCCTGCCATGATTAAATGCAATTGTACATCAAAGTGCCATGAAAATGATAAATAAACAAGAATTAGGATTGCTCCTACTTGAATATCTCAGTAGACTTCCTTCTGAAACCATCTGTCATTAAGTCCTTCGGAGGCAAGGAAACTATAGACTGAGCTCTTGTCTTGACCTCTGGGGCTTGTCAACATTCCATCTGCTTCTTCCCTATAGACTTCTCACTCTAAACCTTCTTCCCCTGAAACATTACTTTTCCTTTTTCTTCAACCAGTTCTTTCATCTTTCACCCCCTTTATCTAACTTCTAGAATTCTCTCCAGCCTCCCCCCAATGCAAAATCAAACAAAAACAGTAAAGCAAGCAATGTATAAAAATGTGTAACTCCCATTCCACAGCACATCGAGTACATTTACTGCAAACTCCAGTTCCAAATTTTGTTCCACATAAACACCATCTCTCACTTAAGAGCTAAAAGCCCAAGGACCAATGTGATCTTATCCTCTCTAGGTTGCTTGTGATACATAACATGTCAAAGTGCATGAATGTGCCTCAGAGTAAAACACAGCATGTGTCAGGCTTGCCAGCTGCAATGTCTAAGAAACTTACCTCTAAAATCTTATCAAGGAAGGTTATAGCAGCAGTATAATCTGAGCTTTCAAAAGCATCAAGCGCTTGTGAGCGCAAACGCTGCATTTCATCAGATTTCACAAGTTGAAACTGGGCTTCCTTTTCTTCATTTTCACTTGGATTAGATTTGAGCTATAAGAATGAGAAGAGAAATTAAGCAGGATTTTTAATCTCTTAAATCTAATACCCATAGTACACACAACGATCTGACCATCGTAAATACTTAAATTCATCAGGGGAAAAAAGGGTAAGAGACGCTGGCAAAACTGGCTTGTGCAAGAACTTGCCCCCAGGGCTGACCAGCATGAGAGCACCTTTACCTCCATTTGTAAGGTACACAGGAGCGAGCTGTGAAATGACCTATGGTCCCCGCACCTTCCTAGGATGCAAACACACTTAGGACTGTGAAAGAGCAGAGATGAATGAAGTAAGGAGAGCACCCTCCTCACTCTTAGGTTAAGCTCTGCGGAGTAACGAGAGTCTCATGTAGTGGGCCTTCTAGTTCAATTTCCTAAATGTGTATTTTTAAGAATAAAATGATTTTACCAAAATAATGAAAAACATAGGGAAACTGAGGAGATGGCAGTATTTTTTAGAGGTTATAGAACAAAGATTTGGCACCAGAGGGGCTAAGGTGTAATGAGTAAGGAAGAATTTATGGGGGAAAATGAGAGTAATACTTTATTACAAGGCTTCGAATGGAGTTCTAAGACATGTACACATTGTCTCTCTTTTTTAATAACTTTATAAAGGTATAATTTATACCATAAAATTCATGCATTTTAAATATGTGATTCTGATTTTTAACAAATGTACCAAGTATGTGACCGCTACCACAGTTTTAGGCCATTTCTGTCAAACTTTTAAGATCCCTTGTGTCTGCTTACAGTTCATTCTTGCTCCCACCCCAGCCTAGGCACAGGGACTCTGAACAATTTCTTCCTCCATATGGAAAATCTTAACCTTAATGGCTTAGAAAAATTGAGTGCCTACATTTAAAAGCTATTGACTTGGGTGAGGGGGGGACTTTTTTCATGGCAATTATAGTTTATATGTAATAACTTCTGAAATCTAATATTCTTACCAAGATGGGAATCATAGTTGATGGGTTCCAATTGGGGGTGAGGTAGTGCCAATGGGAGATTATTTCTAGAAATGTCTCTCCTTTGACTGACCAATCATACTGCTTCTCCTTTTAGTGGATTCATTTTTTTTAAAAAACACCCTACTAGCTACCTGGTAGGAGAGAACACTCCACATGAGAAACCTTGAGCATATTATTTCTTAGTAGAGGCTCTACATTTCTCCATTTGGTTTTCAGGATACTTAAGGTATTCTGTTTTGTCTGTTTAATCCTTAGCTTTGAAGGAATGGACAGGACTCTAAGTATTCATAGGTAACTAGGAACTCACAACCTCAGCTTGCTCTGGCAAGGACTGTCCCTGCATGACTGAATTATCCAGCTGAAGGGAGCTGCTGAGAGGCCGTGGCATGTTTATCTATGACTGTTTCATCATCTTCGGGCTGGTCTTGAATACTTCTGCCAGACCATACTGGAAGGAGGAAAATGTGCAGGCACCATCACTTTGCTCTGGGTAAAAGTAGTTTATTGATAACTTGTTTCCTGTACGTATACTACCACTCCTTTTTGAATAGGATACATTAGAATGGATTAGAGATCGCCTCTTGTATGGAATTTGCACCTTTTCTCTCTCAAACTTTACAGTCTAATCTCTACCACACAATTTTTCTTGCTGGAAGGTGAGAGCGGGTAAAGTCCTAAAGCCTGAGATTGAGGATGGAGCTCAGGCTCACTTGGTGAGTGGCTCAGACAATGGGAATGGGAATGAGAAAGAGGGGGTGAGGTCAGGTCGTCTGGAGCTCTTTGAGGCTGGAGGGAACTAGGGGAGGGAGAAGATTCTTGCAAGGAGGGAAGAAAGGAGTCTGAGACTAAGGACTTACTTGTAACCCTGAGGACTTTCAAAGAGGATTAAAGGAGATGAAAATTTTCACTCTTACCACAGGCCGGGCTCCTCCAAGATATTTACATGTACGGAATGGACCCTGCTAGCATTTCCCTCTCCTTTTTTCACATTTCTTGATATCCCTTCTCTTCTTTAGTGTTTCGTATTTCAGACCCTTTCAACCAAACCGCTACCTATGACAATATTCTATTTCTTATTTCTTACCATTTACTGCGATCACTGAGCTTTTGGATATAAACCCGTAATAACTATGGAATGGGGGGCTTATTAAAAGGGGTGAGCAGCTCTCTAATCTAATCTAAATACACTCCCATTTCTGGGATTTCAAGTGAAAACTACAGGTTGGTAGTGGTGGTGGGCAGACTTCTAAGATGGCCCCAAAAGACCCCCAGGCTCCTGGAATTCATACCTTTGTGTGATCCCCTCTCCTACTCCTTTTAAGAAACAGAATGTGACAAAGGTGACAGGACATCACTTCCTTAGTTAGGTACAAAACACTGTGACCTCCATCTTGCTAGCACTCACTCTCTTGCTGGCATCTCTTGCCTTCTCACCTGCTCACTCTGTCGAAGCAAGCTGCCTGCTGTGGGATGCTTTATGGGGAGACCCACAAAAGAAAGAACCAAGGGAAGCCTCTGGCTGACACTCAGAAAAAACAAAGGCCTCAACCTAACACCTCAAGAGGAATTACATCCTGCCAACAACAAAGTGAATTTGGAAGTAGTTCCTTCACCAGCCAAATCTTCAGATAATACTGCAAGCCTATCTGACACCTTAACTATAGCCTAGGAGAGACTCTGGGGCAGAGGACCCAGCTAAACCTGCCCAGATTCCTGACCCCATGAACTGTAAGATCACAAAGGTAGGAAGCTTTAAGCTGCTAACTTTGAGTAATTTGTTAAGCAGCAACAGAGAACTAATATAGTGGTTTTACCATTTTTCAATGGCCAGATTGTGAGTATTTCCAAACAGATTTTCTACCATTAATGTTTTAAAATAAAATCTAAATGGGGAAAAAAACAAACCCTCAGCCCAAACCTTGGCTTTATCACTTACTATCTGTATATTATTTGCATTTTCTTCACCAATAAAAGGGGAATAATAATGCTTACACCCTGAGGAGCAGTCATTGAGAAATCAAAAGGACCACCACATAGCGAGTATTCCAAAAAATGCTAATAAAAATTCCAAGCTCCTTTTTTGAACTTTCTATAATATATAAATTCATAATGAGGACAGGATGCAAGACATAATACACACTTTAAAAGGCCATTCAATTTATTTATCATTGCATTCCATACCAGCCAACTTGAACTGGATGCCTTTACAATTAAAGCCCCAGAATAATAAAACCTTAATTTGACTCAAGGTCAAAATAAAATTAGACTTTAGCATAAAATATATTCACCAAACTGCCTGTTGCTCAAGAAATTAATCTTCCAATTCTATTAAATTTAATTATGGTTTTAAGAGGTAAGTAGCACAAGTTTACATTTTTAATTTGTCACTATTTGATAACATGGAAAAATATGTAATATTTGAGGTATATTGCAATATTCTCTAGCAACTCCTAGAATTTGCCTTCACCAATTCTTTCCTAAGTCTTTAAGGGATCTATACAAAAGTAATACTAATTTGAATGTCAATAAAAAGCCCCAATTTTTGAAAAATAATTATATCCAAGCCAGGGAGTAGGTGATTGAGTTAAAGTATTCTAAGGCCCCTGTAATTTTCTGGAGGAAGCTAAAGATATTGATTACCTGTAAACCTTAGTAAGCATGGATGTTGAAATTCCTGAAGTAATGACTAAGAGAAAAAGATATTCTTAAGGACTATCTTCACTGACACAAAAGAAACAGTTGGATAAATAGAATCTAAGAGAAACAGACACAAAAGATGTAAAGTTGCATTTCTTATACCAACCTAGCCAGCAAAAATACTACTGATACCAAGTGGTATTGAAGTTATGGGGCTCATAGAACCCCCCTAAACTGCTGGTGGGAATATAAATTGGAATAACCACTTAACGAGACAGTGCCAAACTGGCCAGGTTTAAAATGCCCATAACTTTCAAATTAGCAATTATCCTCTTAGGTATATATCCTATAGTAGTGATTCTCAGTGTATGATCCAGGGACCCTTGGGAATCCTTAATACTCTTTCGGGGGTCTGTGGGGCCAAAACACATATGGATAAAAGACAAAGTACTCATTCAAAGTGCAGGCTAAACTAATGGATTTCATTATGACAGAGTACTTACTACAAGTTCACTGGCAGGATTTCAGAGTCCACATTGCAACTAACCAATAACAACTACTGGAGTTTTGGTGTAACATCAAAGAGTATCCACAATTATATAAAAAGATGTTAAAACATTCTTCCTTTTCCAACTGTTTATATGTATAAACCACATTTTCTTCAATAGTACTTCAACCAAAATATAAATCAGATCTGGGAATCTGATGGTCTTCAAGTAAGCCACATATTAAAGAGATTTGTAAAAATGTAAAACTTATCTCATTAAACTTTTTGTTTTTGAAAATATAGTTAGGTTGTGTGCAAAAAAATCTATATTAACATAATGGGTTTGTTACTTTTAAATTAATAAGTATTTTTTAATTTCTAAAATTAACTTCTAATCCCGTAAATATTGCTAAACAAAAGGTCTCTGGAGGCCTCCATATTGACTAGTATAATGGGATCTTGAGAGCCATCCTAAGAACTGCTGCCCTAGAGGGACGCAGCACGTACAAGGAAAACGAGCAAGAACGTTCAATGAACCTGACAAAATATAAATTCAAATATTTGTGAAATTCATAAATAAAACCTACCAGAAATGAAACATGGAAATGTGAGGATAGGCTAATTTCTCACAATTATAACACAAGAAAAAAGGTATCTTCAAGATTCCAAAACTCTCTTGTTCCCTGATACAATTTTCATCAAACCAACACCCTTTTCACGTCCCATCTCCTCCTAGCCTCCCTAACTGTTCCATACTATGGTAGTAATCGCTTCTCTCTAAATGCCGAAATCACGTAAGAAACCCTTAACAAGGAAGTAACCTAAGAAATCATCTTGCCCAATCAACTCACACTTTGTAAATGAAAATACTGAGTCTCACAGTATTGACAGGATAATGATAACTTGCCCAACATCACACAGCTAATCAGGAGAAAAAGTGAGGTGGGACTCCCAACTTCTAGTCGTGTTCCTAATTCTTAATCTTATCGTTTTATCCAACCTTTATGTCACTTCTTATAAATATCTCTGTGCTATTAATTTTTTACATATTTAGTGCTTATTTCCTCCAACTAAAGTATAAACTGCTAAAAAACAGGACATATGCCTTAATGCCTACACTGCATGCCTATCTTTCTTTTTTCATTTATACTATTACCCATGAGCTAGATTTTACTACCCC
Organism: Panthera uncia; assembly: GCF_023721935.1. Lineage (NCBI taxonomy): Eukaryota > Metazoa > Chordata > Mammalia > Carnivora > Felidae > Panthera > Panthera uncia. The sequence continues at coordinate 64,758,152 of NW_026057576.1, read as the reverse complement.
AACTTTAGATAAAGAAATTGAATGATTATGTAACTTGCCAGAAGTCTTGCTTACTTTCCAACTAAGGTCTGTATCTCCAAAGCCCATGTTTTGGATGATGGTGATGATGAAGATCAATCATGAGAGCAGAAAACATTTACTGAGTCCTCTCTAGGTTTCAGGCAATATTCTAAAGCTAAACCAAAAGCCCTAAAGGGCATTTTGGATTATCGCCATTTTACACAGGAGGAAACTATGGCTCAAAGTCACTTCCAGAGCCTACATTCTTAACCGCTCCCTCTTACATGTACACTGACGCCAAACATGCAACTGCCCACCTTACATCTCCAGCAAGACATCTTAACAGCGTTTCGCTAAGAAGAATTCCACATCCCATTCCCAACCCACTGCCACTGTCACTGTCACCATCCCATGCTGTTCAAAAATGGCTCCTCTTGGGGCGCCTGGGCGGCTCCATCGGTTAAGCGGCCGACTTCGGCTCAGGTCATGGTCTCGCGCTCCGTGAGTTTGAGCCCTGCGTCGGGCTCTGTGCTGACAGCTCAGAGCCTGGAGCCTGTTTCAGATTCTGTGTCTCCCTCTCTCTGACCCTCCCCTGTTCATGCTCTGTCTCTCCCTGTCTCAAAAATAAATGAAACGTTAAAAAAAAATTTTTTTTTAAATGGCTCCTCTTATTATTTAGGATGTTAGATTCCTCTTTCCTTGATGTAATTAGGAGTCCAACTCCATTTTACTGCTGCTATCTTTTAAGCCTCATCCTTCCCTCTTCCCTTTCTGCCTCACATCTAAAGCAAGGTGATAAAGCATACTTTGATTTCTCTCAGTGGAATGAGTCTTACCATCAGCCCATCAACATGACTGCATATGCACAAAAATGGTCTAGCACGCTTGACTCCAGGTATTAACACCGTTGGTACTATACATACAGGTTTTAACTGCCAAAGTCTTCATGAAGTTAATGTATAACAGAAAGGCAATGAGCAGAGCAGTGTGATAATAAAAGCTTGTGTCTAAGTCTCAAATAGCTCTTTCTATAAGCACAAAATAAAAATATTAAGTTATAAGAAGGCATTATTAACCAGCAGCATTTATTCTTTTAATACAGCATAAAATAATAACATGTCTTACAATTGATAGCTCCTTATATCTGATGAATTATGGCATATTTATACTATTACCCATTTATAGCATTATTTCTGATTCAAAGAAAAAGAGCAACTGTAGCAAGCTATAGCACACATTGCTATCTTTATATTAAATTATAACCAAATTTATTTCATGCCTTTAAAAGTACTGCTCCCTTTTCTTCCTAGTTCATAATACTTAGTATTTTTTTTTTAACTTTGGTTATTTCTGATTTAGTTAACTTGAAGCACCACAATCATTCTTTCTGTACTAAAAGATTAAAGATGGAAAAAACAATGCCTAAAGTTATATTGATGCATTTGGTAGATTTATGTTAGTTTGTTTTCAAGTAACATAAACTACCAATGAAGAGTTTATTTATTAAAAATCACACCAAAGCTTTGTACTTAAATTAAAAATTAAATTGCAATTGGCACTGATATTTATCTAATAATATGGCTGCTCACCAAAAACAAAATGTGAGTTGCCAATTTCATCAAAATAAAAAATACCGAAATATGAAATAAACATTTAAACTGATCATTACCTTCACTGTATTTGGATCACATGGAACACTGCCTTGATCTAAAGATTTTTCACTTAAACCCAAAGCATTGATAGCAAAGATAAATAAGGAAAAGATAAAACACCGAAGTCCAAAAACAAATGAGTTTAAAGTGCATTTACTGTATCTTGAAGTTGATAAGAAGGAAGAATTTATAGATCACAAATTATTAAATAAAATGAGTTGCTGAGAATCAGGAAAATTTTTAAAACATTTTTTTTAATGTTTATTTTTTATTTTTGAGAGAGAAACAGAGCATGAGCAGGGAAGGGGCAGAGAGAGAGGGAGACACAGAATCCAAAGAAGGCTCCAGGGTCTGAGCTGTCAGCACAGGGCTCAAATTCACTAACCATGAGATCATGACCTGAGCCGAAGTCATACACTTAACCAACTGAGCCACCCAGGCGCTCCAGGATATTTTTATAAAAATAAGGGAGTCGGGGGCGCTTGGCTGGCTGAGTGGGTTAAACATCCAACTCTTGGTTTCAGCTCAGGTCAGCACAGAGCCTGCTTGGGATTCTCTCTCACTCTCCCTCTCTCTCTGCCACCCCACTCATGTTGTCTCTGTCGCTCTCAAAAATAAGTAAACTTTAAAAAAAAAAAAAAAAGAATAAGAGTGTCAAACCATATGATCATTTTCAACAGATGCAGAAAAAGCATTTGACAAAGTACAACATCCATTCACGATAAAAACCATCAACAAAATAGGTTTAAAGGGAACAGACTTCAACATAATAAAGACCATATATGAAAAACCCACAGCAAACATCACCCTCAATGAGGAAGAATGGAGAGCCCCTCCCCTAAGGTCAAGAACAAGACAAGGATGTCCACTCTCACCACTTCTATTCAATATACCACTGAACATCCTAGCCACAGCAATCAGACAACAAAAAGAAATAAAAGGCATAAAAATCTATAAGGAAGAAGTCAAACTTTCCCTATTTGCAGCTGACATGATATTATATACAGAAAACCTGAAAAACTCTACCAAAAAACTGCTAGAACTGATTAACAAATTCAGTAAAGTCGCAGGATACAAAATTACTCTACAGAAATCTGTTGCACTTCTACACATCAATAATGAAACAGCAGAAAAAGAAATTAAGAAAACAATCCCATTTACTACTGTACCCCAAATGGTAAGATACCCAGAAATAAACCTCACCAAAGAGGTGAAAGACCTGTACTCTGAAAACGATAGAACACTGATGAAAGAAACTGAAGATGATGCAAAGAAACGGAAAGACATTCCATGTTCATAGATTGGAAGGACACTGTTAAAATGTCTACACTACCCAAAGCAATCTACACATTTAATGCAATCTCTATCAAAATACCAACAGCATTTTTCACAGAACTAGAACAAACAATCCTAAAATTTGTATGAAACTACAAAAGACCTGGAATAGCCAAAGCAATCTTAAAGAGGAAAAAAAAAAAAAAACTAAGTTGGAGGCATCACAATTCCAGACTTCAAGTTATATCACAAAGCTGTAGTAATCAAACAGCATGGTACTTGCACAAAAATAGAAACATATAGATCAAGGGAACAGAATACAAAATCCAGAAATAAGCCCACAATTATATCATCAATTAATTAATCTTTGACCATCCAATGAAAGACTCTCCAATGAAAAAGTCTCTTCAACAAATGGTGTTGGGAAAACTGGATAGCAACATGTGGAAGAATGAAACTGGACCACTTTCCTATGCTATACACAAAAATAAATTCAAAATGGATTAAAGACCTAAATGTAAGACCTGAAACCATACAAATCCTAGAAGAGAGCACAGGCAGTAATTTCTCTGACATCAGCTGAGCAACTTTTTTCTAGATATGTCTCCTGAGGCAAGGAAAACAAAAGCAATAATAAACTATTGAGGCTACATCAAAATAAAAAGCTTCTGCACTTGTTGTGATGACTACACGGTGATGTGTGGAAGTGCTAAATTACTGTATCGTACACCTGAAACCAATATAACACTGTAAGTTAACTAATGGAAATTAAAATAAAAACTTTAAAAAATAAAACAAATTTAAAAAATAAAAAGCTTCTATACAGTAAAGGAAACAATCAACAAAAACTAAATGGCAACCTACAAATTGGGAGAAGATACTTACAAAAGACATATCCAATAAAGGGTATCTAAAATATGTAAAGAACTCATAAAATTCAACACCCAAAAACAAATAATCCAATTTAAAAATGGGCAGAAGACATGAACAGACATTTCTCCAAAGAAGACATACAGATGGCCAACAGACATATGAAAAGATATTCATCGTCACTCACTGTCAGAGAAATGCAAATCAAAACTATACCTCACACCTGTCAGAATGGCTAAAATCAACAACGCAACAAACAATAGGTGTTGGCGAGGATGCAGAGAAAGGGGAACCCTCTTGCATTGTTGGTGGGAATGCAAACTGGTGCAGCCACTCTGAAAAACAGAATGGAGGTTCCTCAGAAAGTTAAAAATAGAACTACCCTATGGCCCAGCAATCACACTACTGGGTATTTACCCAAAGAATACAAAAACACTAATTCAAAGGGACACATGCACTCCTATATTTATAGCAGTGTTATTTACAATAGCCAGGATACAGAAGCAGCCCAAGTGTCCATCGATTAATCAAAGGATAAAGAAGATGTTTAAGAAACAGGACTGCCTGGGTAGCTCAGTCGGTTGAGTGTCCAACTCTTGGTTTTGGCTCAGGTCATGATCTCACAGTTCGTGGGATCAAGCCCCACATAGGGCTCTGCACTGACAACATGGAGCCTGCTTGGGATTCTCTCTCCCTCTCTCTCTCTGCCCCTCCCCCACTCACTCTCATGCTCTCTCTCAAAATAAATAATTTTTTTTTAAAAAGATGCTTAAAAAACAAAACAAATGAGCAAAGGGGAAAAAGAGAAACTAAGAAACAGACTCTTAATTACAGAGAACAAACTAATGGTCACCAGAGGGGATGGGGGCGGGGTAGGTGGGTGATTAAGGGGATTAAGGAGTGTGCATTTGTGATGAGCACTAAGTGATTAAAATAAAAACTTGAGGAAAAAAAAGTATAAGACAGGCATATTTTCTCTACCCATCCTTCTCTCCTAAATAATTGTTCTCTGAGTTTCTATCTGAGGGAATAGCATGGACATGTAACCAATCTGAACAATCCAGAAACCCGGGCATCATACCTAATTGTTCCTTCTCCCTTAGCACAATCACTGCATCTCTCTTGATCCAACCTCCTAAATGTCCACCTATTTCTCTCAATCCCCACCTACTCCAGCCTAATCTTTGGCCTCCATAAAGTCACACTTGGACTACTTACTGCAACAGCTTAATTATCAGACTGTTTACTTCCACTCTCGTCTTCTTCCAACCCATTTTCCAGAGTAGTCTGGGTTTTACTGAAGCAAAACCCTGATCATGACATTCCCAGCATAAACCTTCCATGGCTATTAAACGAATGAACAAACACACACCCAGGTCCCAGTACTACATATGTCCTCTCTGCAATCAGACCCCTGCTTACCTGTCCAGCATTCTCAAACCCCTACTCCAGTGGTACTAGAGGTGTCGTTTTCTTAAATGACAGGACGCTCACCATCTGCCTGGATGGCCCTCCCAGCCACTTTGCTAACACAGATTCATTCATTCTCTTACCATTCAGACTTCAAGTACATCCTCCTTTAAAAAGGCCTTTCTTGACTCCAGACTCCCAAATCCCAGCTAAGTTAGGTGACCATTCTGTCTGTTCCCACAGGGCTAAATCACAACATTTGTCATATGGTATCATATTCGCCAGATTATTTCTTACCCTAGTACAATCTCTCCAAAGGCTGAGACTAGTTTTCTTCATCAGCAATTCTCTAACACCTACTATTCTGCCTTGCAAATAATATGCACTCAAATGCTCACTGACCTAACAAATGACCACATGCACTGGCTACAGCAGGAGTCACTGATGGCTCCAAGACAAACTAAACCACGTAAAGTACTGATCAGGATTAGGATAGCTGGTATGGACCTGACGTGATGCTCATTTACAGGACAGCCTCCAACAGTAGAGTAACCTGTACACCTAACAAAGAACGAGTTTCTCACTGTAGCCCAAAAAGAGATTAAGTATATTCAAATTTCTGTTCCGTTATGTAAAATGTAGTTGAATACATCTACCTGGTTGTATATAGCACTTTACTAGTATGATTAAAACTTTACTATATGTAACAGGCTCGTAAATGCTCCTAAATACCACAAAAAGTCCATTTAACTAAAAAATATATAAAGCAAACAAGTTATTATGGATCATCTATATTCACAAATCTTTAAAAATTAATAAGGATTCTTTAATTGCTAAAAATAAAATACAGTCATAACACAAAATTTATCTTTTCAAACAAGACCCAGAAATCATCTACTTTATGGTACCAAACTTTAAAGATAGGATGTCATCTATACAATTTCTATGCTTTGCAATGAGGAAAACAAGGTGCTCAGAAGGGAAGAACTTCTTAAAGTCACCTTTCTTTCAAGAAGTACCAATGTTATCAGTTTCTTGCTTATCTTTCCAGAGGTTTTTGTCTGTATATAAGCAAATACATGTTTTCTCACACTTCTTAACGCGAATAACAACAAATGTTCTGCACCATGTGAAACACATACATGTTTGAGTCCTGTGCCCATATTCAACAGGAATAGCCCTCAGAGCATGCATACAATTACTAATGACAGCAGAGAGCAACAGTACAGTGCATAAGAATGCAGGTTCTAGAATTTTCTAACCTACTTGCTTGCTACTGGTGTAATCTTGGGCAAGTCACCAAACTTCTCTGAACCTCTATTTGCTCAGCTGAAAATGAGACTACCAGTATACCAGACCACAGAGGCAGAATAGCGATTAAGTGACATAATCCATACAAGTCCTTAGCAATACGCCCCGTGCATGCTGAGTGCTGTACAAACCATGGCTAAAGTACAAAAGTAGATCTAAAACCCAACACTCCTTCCTGCCTCTTGTTCCAAAACTTGTCTTTTTTCTTCAGAATTTGTTTTATACAACTTTAAAACAGAAAAAAACTATAAATTTTAACCAATTGCCACTTATACCAGTTTAGCACACAAAAGTTTTCTGTAATCAGAAATAGCATTTACACACAATTTTTATTTTGCCCTTTAATTGACTTTATTTTGTAATGTAGGTCTATAAATCAATAGCAAACATAAATAATTCTTGTTCATGAATATTATTCTATCATACTGACACAATATTCTCTAATAGTTTCCAAAACAAATAGAACTCCAATAAGTATCTTTGGGCAAAATGTTTTTCTTTCATAATACTTACTGCCAGATTTTTCTGTAAAAGTTCTATTTATACTTGCAATGTCAACAGTATTATATAACTGGAAACATTTCCTTAAAGTCTCATCAGGGTTGGGCTGTATGTTATCTATTTTTGCTAAACATAAGAGATAGTGGTCCTGTGAATAGTTCTAATGTTCATCTTTACATTTAGAAAGACTGGACACTGTAGACACTGGGTTTGGGTTTATATCTTGTGTTGTCCATCTGATAACATTCTTTTATCATTTTCCCAGTAGAAGCAAGGTTCCAAGTGCTTAAAATTTAATCATTTATATACATATGTTAACTGATAAGTTCTTCTCAATATTCTCATTTCATGATGCTCTAACACCTACACCCTTGGGACACTGTAATTACTGTTCAGACAAAAGATATACATGTCAGATTTTCTAATTATTAATCTGAATCTTAAGTCCAGGTATTTCCAATTTATTCCAAGTGAAACATAAAATAACTGTAAAATAATAAATTCTGTACTTGTATCTTTCTCTAAACCCAATCCAATCTAATTATTATTACACACAACAAAATTGTTATTACATATTAAACATAGCTTTTGCAGTGTTAAGATTTAACTTGGCCTCCCATCTGTATTCCCATGGGGAACTGAGGTGGCTCTGTTGGTTAAGTGTCTGACTCTTGATCTTGGCTCAGGTCAGGATCGCATGGTTCGTGGGTTCGAGCCCTGCGTCAGGCTCCACGCTGACAGTGTGGAGCTTGCTTGGGATTCTCTCTCTCCCTCTCTCTCTGCCCCTCCCTGCTCACTCTCTCTCTCTAAATAAGTAAATAAACATTAAAAAAAATTTTTTTTTAATTTCTTCTACAAATTTAAATATGTGAACACTTTCCTGAAGAAAAAAAAAAATCACAAAGATTATTCAATGTGAAAAATGAAATTAAAAACACAGTACCAGGGGCACCTGGGTGGCTCAGTCGGTTGAGCGTCCGACTTCAGCTCAGGTCATGATCTCACGGTTTGTGGGGTAGAGCCCTGCATCGGGCTCTGTGCTGACAGCTCAGAGCCTGGAGCCTCCTTCTGATTCTGTGTCTCACTCTCTCTCTCTGCCCCTCCCCTGCTCACACTGTCTCTCTCTCTCAAAAATAAATAAATGTAAAAAACATTTTAAAAAAACAAAAAAACACAGTACCATTTTAAATCATCCTTCCCACACCCAAAAAAGAACTCGGGTATATACATTTAACAAAATATGTACAGGATCTGTACATTGCAAGTTACAAAACACTGATAAAAGAAATCAAAGACCTCGGGGCGCCTGGGTGGCGCAGTCGGTTAAGCGTCCGACTTCAGCCAGGTCACGATCTCGCGGTCCGTGAGTTTGAGCCCCGCGTCAGGCTCTGGGCTGATGGCTCGGAGCCTGGAGCCTGTTTCCGATTCTGTGTCTCCCTCTCTCTCTGCCCCTCCCCCGTTCATGCTCTGTCTCTCTCTGTCCCAAAAAAAAAAAAAAAACCGTTTAAAAAAAAAAAATTAAAAAAAAAAAAAAAAAAAGAAATCAAAGACCTAAACAAATGGGGAGGCATATTATGTTCATGGATTGGACGACTCAACATAATAAGTATTTCATTTCTCCCCAAACTGACTTTTAGGCTTATTGCGATTCCTTTCCTATCAAAATATCAGCAAGGCTTTTTGTAGACATAGAGAAATTTATTCTAAATTTACATAAAAGGGTAAAGGCCAGGGAATACCTAAAACGATACTGACAGAGAAGAATAAAGTGAGAAGGAATCATTCCACTCCCTAGTAAGACTCCTTATAGAGCTAAAACACCAACAGAGTACAGGAATGGCAGAGGGATAGACACACAGAAAACAGAAGAGAGAACCCAGAAATACACCCACCCAAGTACAGCAAACGTCTTATTTTTAAAGGTGTGAAAACACTTCAGTGAAGGACAGAAAGCCTTTTCAAAATATGGTGCTGGAACAATGGCATATCCAAAGGCAAAACAAATCAACCTCAACCTAAACTTCACACATTACACAAACATTAAGTCAAAATAGAACACAGACTTAAATGTAAAACATAAGACCATAAAACTTTAAAAAAAAAAATAACATAGGAGAAAACGTTCGGAATGTAAGGCTTGGAGAATAGTTCTTCAACAGGACACCAAAAACAGTGTATGCAGAAGAAAAAGCAAAATGGATAAATTGAATATCATCAAAATTAAAAACATCTTCTCTCTGAAACACCCTGTGAATAGTAAAAGACAAGCTATGGACTGGGAGAACATATTTGCCGACCACACATGTGATAAAGTATTGAAAATACATAAAGAGGGGCACCTGGGTGGCTCAGTCAGTTAAGCATCCGACTCTTGATCTTGGCTCAGGTCATGATTTCATGGTTCATGTGACCAAGCTCCCAGCCTCTGTGCTCACTGTGTGGAGCCTGCTTGGGATTCTCTCTCCCTCTCCCTCCCTCTCTCTCTCTGCCCCTCCCCTGCTAGCAGGCACACCCATGTGCTCTCTCAAAATAAATAAATTTTAAAAAGAAAAAAGCAGTGACAAAACCACATACTGGCAAAGATGCAGAGGAACATAAAATGGCACAGTCACTCTGAAAAGCAGTTTGGTGGTTCCTTATAAAACTAAACAGGCAATTATGACACAACCCAGAAATTGCACTTCTAGGCATTTATCCCAGGAAAATGAAAACTTCTGTTCACACTAAAACCTAGACAAGAATATCTGTAGCATTAAAAAAAAAAGTTCATACCAGTTTTATTCATAATAGTGAAAAAGTGGAAACAACCCAAATGTCCATTAATTGATGAATGAGTGTCACACACATACCATGGACTACTTAGCAATTAAAAGGAACTAAGTGATATATGCAACAATCTGAATGAATCTCCAGGGAATTATATGGAGTAAAAAAAAGTCAATGCCAAAAGGTTATATAACGTTTGTCCATGTATAATGTTTGAAATGTCAAAATTAAAGAAATGAGTAACAAATTAGTGGTTGCCGAAAGTGGATGAGGGGCCAAAACAGTATGTGAGGGAAGTGGGTGTGCTTATAAATGGGCAACAGGAAGGATCCTTGTGGCAACAGAAATGCTCAGTATGTTAACTGTGGTGTAAATAAAACGTGTATCAAATTAAACACACACGCAGACACGGACACGAGGCCTGGGTGGCTCAGTCCATTGAGCATCTGATTCTTGGTTTTGGCTCAGGTCATAATCTCACAATTCGTGGGATGGAGCCCCACATCTGGCTCTGCACTGACAGTGAGGAGCCTGCTTGGAATTCTCTGTCTCCCTCTCTCTCTGCCCCTCCCCCGATCACTGTCTCTTGCAAAATAAATACACAAACATTAAAAAAAACAAAAACAAATGAACACTACTACTAAAACTGAGGAAATCTGAATAGACAGATTGTATCAATGTCAATATCTTTGTTGTAATATCGTACTATAGTTTTACAAGATGTTATCATTGGGTGACAGTAGGTATTGGGTAAAGGGTATACAGGATCTCTCTGTATTATTAATTACAACTGTATGGGAATCTACAATTATCTCAATACAAATTTCAATTAAAAATAAAAAATCATTCAATTCAGTTGCACACTGTCATGGAAGTATCCTGTAATAATAATAGCAACGGCAATTTTAAGAATGCACTAGCAGAAGTATGACCGTCAGAAAACAATCAAAAAGTGGCAATGCTGGCTGGTTCTTTGAAAGAATAAACAAAATTGATAAGCCCCTAGCCAGGCTTATAAAAAAGAAAAGAGAGAGGACCCAAATAGATAAAATCATGAATGAAAGAGATCACAACAAACACTACAGAAATACAAACATCTGTACGAGAATACCATGAAAAATTATATGCCAACACACGAGGCAATCTGGAAGAAATGGACAAATTCCTAGAAACTCATGCACTACCAAAACTGAAACAGTAAGAGACAGAAAATTTGAACATACCCATAACCAGCAAAGAAACTGAATCAGTTATCAAAAATCTCCCAACAAACAAATCTCCCAGAGTCCTGGGCCAGATGGCCTCCCAGGGGAATTCTACCAGACATTCATTTTCTTAAATAGTATTCTCTTTTTATTTTATTTTTTAAGTTTATTTATTTATTTAGAGAGAGAGAGAGAGAGCATGCACACGTGAGTTGGGGAGGGGCAGAAAGAGAGAATCCCAACCAGGCTCCACGCTGTCAGTGCAGAGCTCGACACGGGGCTCGAACCCAAGGACCATGAGATCATGACCTGAGCCGAAACTAAGAGACACTCAACTGCACTATTCACCATGATCAAATGGGATTTATTGCTGGGCTGCAGGGCTGGCTTAGTGTTCTCAAATCAATCAATGCAATACACCACATTAACACAAGAAAGGATAAGAACTATATGATCCTCTCAGGGTCACCTGGGTGGCTCAGTTGGTTGAGGGTCCGACTTTGTCTCAGGTCATGATCTCGCAGTTCGTGAGTTTAAGCCCTGCGTTGGACTCTGTGCTGACAGCTCGGAGCCTGGAGCCTGCTTCCGATTCTGTGTCTCCCTCTCTGCCCCTTCCCCCCTCATGCTCTGTCTCTCTCTGTCTCTCAAAGATGAATAAACATTAAAAAAAAAAAAGAACTATAGGATCCTCTCAATAGATGCAGAAAAAGCATTTGACAAAATACAGCATTCTCTCTTGATAAAAACTCTCAAGAAAGTTGGGAGTAGAAGGAACATACCTCAGCATTATAAATGCCATATATGAAAGACTCACAGCTGTAACATCCTCAATGGGGAAAAACTGAGAGCTTTGTCACTAAGGTCAGGAACAGGGATTTCCACTCTCACCACTGTGGTTCAACTTAGTATTGGAAGTCCTAGCCTCAGCAATCAGACAACAAAAAGAAATAAAAGGCATACAAGGAAGGAAGGAAGAAGTCAAACTTTCACTCTTCACAGATGACATGATACTCTACGTGGAAAACCCAAAAGACTCCACCAAAAAACTGCTAGAATTGATATATGAATTCAACAAAGTCACAGAATATAAAATCAACATAATGAAACTGGTTGCAGAAAGAGAAATTAAGAAAACAATCCCACTTACGATTGCCCCAAAAACCTTAAGATACCTAGGAATAAACCTAATAACCAAAAAAGTAAGTTCTATACACTATAGAAAGCTTATGAAAGAAACTGAAGAAGACACAAAGAAATGGAAAAACATTCCATGCTCACGGATTGAAGAACAAATATTGTTAAAATGTCGACACTACAAAGCAATCTACACGTGCAATGAAATCCCCATCAAAAATAATAGCATTCTTCATAGAGCTAGAACAAATAATCCTAAAATTTGTATGGAACCAGAAAAGACCCTAAAATTTGTATGGAACCAGAAAAGACCCTGAATAACCAAAGTAATGTTGAAAAAGAAAAGCAAAGCTGGAAGCATCACAATCCTGGACTTCAAGCTGTATTACAAAGCAGTAATCATCAAGACTGTATGGTACTGGCACAAAAACAGACGCAAAGATCATTGGAACAGAATGGAGAACGTAGATATGATATGGACCCACAAATGTATGGCCAATTCATCTTCCACAAAGCAGGAAAGAATATGGAATGGAAAAGATAGTCTCTTCAAATGGTGCTGGGAAAACTGGACAGCGACATGCAGAAGAAGGAACCTGGACCACTTTCCTATAACATACACAAAAATATATTCAAAACGGATGGAAGACCTAAATGTGAGTCAGAAAACCATCAAAATCCTATAGGAGAACACAGGCAGCAACCTCTTTGACCTTGGCCACAGTAACCTCTTACTTGACATGTCTCCAGAGGCAAGGGAAACAAAAGCAAAAATGAACTACTGGGACCTCATGAGGATAAAAAGCTTCTTCTGCACTGCAAAGGAAACAGTCAACAAAACTAAAAGGCAACCAACAGAATGGGAAAAGATATTTGCAAATGACATATCAGATAAAGGGTTAGTATCCAAAAACTATGAAGAACTTATCAAACTCAACACCCAAAAACAAATAATCCAGTGAAGTAATGGGCAGAAGACAGGAACAGACACATCGAGATGGCTAACAGACACATGAAAAGATGTTCAACATCACTCATCAGGAAGTTACAAATGTTCAACATCACTCATCATCAGGGAAATACAAATCAAAACCGCACTGAGATACCACCTCACACCAGTCAGAGTGGCTAAAATTAACAACTCAGGAAACAAGAGACGTTGGCAAGAGAGAAAGGGGAACCCTCTTACACTCTTGGTGGGAACGCAGCCACTCTGGAAAACAGAATGGAGACTCCTCAAAAAATTAAACATAGAACTACCCTATTACCCAGCATTTGACTGCTAGGTATTTATCCAAAAGATACAAAAATGCTGATTCAAAGGGGCACATGCACCCCAATGTTTATAGCAGCACTATCAAAAATAGCTAAATTATGGAAAGATCCCAAATGGCTACTGACTGATGAATGGATAAAGAAGAGGTGGGGTGTGGGGTGTGTGTGTGTGTGTGTGTGTGTGTGTGTGTGTGTGTATGCAATGGAATATTATTCAGTCATCAAAAAGAAATGAAATCTTGCCATTTGCAACAATGTAGATAGAACTAGAGGGTGTTATGCTATGCAAAATAAGTCAGAGAAAGACAAATATATGATTTCACTCATGGAATTTAAGAAACACAACAGATGAACATAGGGAAGGAAAAATAAGATAAAAACAGAGAGGGAGGCAAACCATAAGACTATTAACTACAGAGAACAAACTGAGGTCTGCTGGAGGGGAGGTGCATAGGGGGATGGGCTAAAAGGATGACGGGCATTAAGGAGAGCACTTGTTAGGATGAGCACTGGGTGTCATATGTAAGTGGGTTCTACTCCTGAAATCAATACTACACTGTATGTTAACTTACTTGAAGTTAAATAAATAAATTTTAAAAAATAAATAAAAGTGGAAAGTCCCCCTTTTGTTTCTGTGAGGTTTGGGAGGGTTTTTTTTTGTTTGTTTGTTTTTTAGAGAGAGAGCAAATGCAGGGGAGGGCAGAGGGAGGGGGGCGGGAGGGAGAAAGGGATGGGAGGAGGGAGAGGAGAGGAAAGAAGAGAGAGAGGAGAGAGGGGGAGAGGGAAGGGAGAAGGAGAGGGAAGGGGAGGGAGAGAGACAATATCTTAAGCAGGCTCCATGCTCAGTGTGGAAACTGACACAGGGCTCAATCCCACAACCCTGGAATCATGACCTGAGCTGAAATCAAGAGTCGGATGTTCAACTGACAGAACCACTCAGCCACCCTCTGTGAGGTTTTAATATTGATCACAGAAAAGACATTAACTGAAGACATACCCAAAATTCAAAGAACTCACTTTTCCAGAAGGATATATCCAATGCCCAGTAAGGATTAATTTTTGCTAAAGCTTTCTTCTAAATTGTGTTATTCCTAAAAGGCTACTCTAATGTTATGATTGAAAAACAATTCTACATAATAGATTTAGGCATTTGTTAAAAAGAAGGAAACTCATTCTTATGTTTTATCATTCATCCATCCATTCAACAAATTTCTCACAACACTTGCTATGTATAAGAACGAGGCTGGGGACTCAGCTGCCATCACATCCCACAACCTATCCTTCAGCCTGTTCTCAAGCACCTTCTCAAGTAGTAAGGAAAATTAAATAAACATAAAAGGACATCCAGTTTTACTGAGACCAGGAGACAGCTGCTGATTAGATTTTAATACAATTAAGTCTAATGTTTAATTTCTCTGCATATGACTGAATACTGTGAAAACACTGAGGTTATGAAATACTAAGGGTATAAAATACTGAGGTTATGAAAATATTAGAAATTTCAGTTTTATTTTCATAGTGGTTATCATCTAGTAACTGAGTATTTTTATAAACTACAAAAATGCAAATAATGAACAATGGGGTTTTATACAGTTGACCTTTGAACAACACAGGGTTAGGGGCACCGATGCCACCCACCCCATGCAGTCAAATCCTCATAAAACTTCTGACTCCCCCAAAACTACTAGTAGTCTACTGTTAACCAGAAGCCTTAACAATAACATAGTCAATTAACACATACTCTGTATGTTATACGTATTATATACTGTATTCTTACAATAAAGTAAGCTAGAGAAAAGAAAACGTTATTAAGAATGTCATAAGGAAGAGAAAATGCATTAACAGTACTTATACAGCCCACATAAAAGTGGACCCATGCAGTTCAAATCCATTTTGTTCAAGGGTCAACTGTATATATGCCCTTTCTAGACCACTTCAGAAACAAATCCAGATGGAACAAAAATGCAGGTCTTAAAATAAGCTTCATGAGGGCATAAAGACTTTGGCTGTCTCTCCAACAAATCATTTTTCAATTATAGGTAATCTATAACATCCCCCAATGAATTCAAAACACTACACTTTGTAGAGTAGCCATACAGGAAATTACAAAACTCCCTTTTAAGAATGTCTCATTATTCCTTTAAATCAAATGAAGTGTTTCCCAGGGGTATCTAGAGGAGTTTTAGAATAGTTCAGTTGATATCTCTAGATCCTCACGGAAAACAAAGCAGAACACGTGAGCTATATAAACTGAATTAAAATTATATATTCATTCCATATACTTTATCTTCCAACTCTTAAAGTGATTCTTTCATGTCAGCCACTATGTATTAATACAGAAACTGTGATTTTTACATATACAAATCAAATGATTTTCCCTTTTAGCTACAAAGTTATTACTAAATGTCTTACTATATAAAAAAATAAGTCCAACATGTTCACTCATCTTCATAAAGGAGTTCAACATCTTCATAAAGCCAAATACAAGCTGAACTTACCACTTTTTTAAAATCATCTTCTGCTTCATCAAGTTTTCCTTGTTTGAGTAATAAGTGACCTCTCTGTAATCTTGCCTAGAAAAAAGAAAGGGCGTTCTGAGAACCACGCATTACCAAATTTTCTTTAAACACAAAGAATGAAACCAAATACACTAATGAACTATTAACGAAATATTTATTTTTCCAATGCCCATTTGACTTGGCACTCTTGAGAACAATTCCTGGAACCAATGAATGTGTACAATTTTGAAGCATTAAGTATGCTTCTTTAAAAATACTTTTTGTGCTATATCCCCCAAAATTGAAAATATGTATCCACACAAATCTTGTACATGGATGTTCAAATCAATAGCTAAAAAGTAGAAATCACCCAAATTCCTATCAACTAATAAATCAATAAGCAAATGTGACATACACACACACACACACACACACACACACACACACACACACACTGGAATATTGCTATTGTTATTCAGCATTAAAAGGAATGAAGTACTGACATGTGCTACAACATGGGTGAACCGTGAAATCAATCTGCTAAGTGAAAGAAGTCAGACACAAAAGGACAAATACTGAATGATTTCATTTATATGAAATGTCCAAATAGGCAAGCCCACACAGAAAGAAAAGTGGTTGCCAGAGTCCAGGGCATAAATGGGGAGTGACTGCTAGTGGGTACTCGATTTCTTTTGGGAGTGATAAAAATGTTCTGGAACTAGACAGTGGTGATGCCTGCACAACCTTGTGAATACACTAAAACACCACTGAATTATACACTTTAAAAAAGGATGAATTTGATGATATGTGAATTTTATCTCAATATTTTTTTTTTTGGCCATCATAATAACTTTTTTGTCACCACAAAAAAAAAAGCTGTGTAATTTGGGACTTTACCAATCAAAGTTCTAGATATAATTTTGTTTTTATTAACTTTGGAAATATTCACTCTACTACAACCGAATAACACCTCTTCCCTTTTCCCATGCATCATTTTTCCCCCTCCATCTCTGGTATTCCTTTTCTCATGTGCATGATCCCATCTCTTCCAAGAATACCAACTCTCTGATGACCAATGTGACCATAAGACAGAAACCACACTGACATTCCACTAAAACTTAACACATTACTGGGGCGCCTGGGTGGCTCGGTTGGTTGAGTGCCCAACTTCAGCTCAGGTCATGATCTCGCAGTCGATGGGTTTGAGCCAAGCATCCGGCTCTGTGCTGACAGCCCAGAGCCTGGAACCTGCTTCGGATTCTGTGTCTCCCTCTCTCTCTGCCCCTCCCTCACTCACACTCTGTCTCTCTCTGTCTCAAAAATAAATAAACATTAGAAACAAAAATTTAAAAAAAAACACATTACTTTGACAGTACAAAAAATTTCCCTGATCCTCTGTTAAGTGCATCAACACACATAAAAAGGAAAACGAAGCCACTTTAACTAATAATACTAGGAAAATGAACTACTCAACTTTTGTGAAAGGTTGTGCTCAGTTAGCTAGGTAAAGTAACAGATTAAAAGAAAGTCTGACACTTGGCAATTCCATCCTAAAATAATAGTAATATTTCAAACCAAACATTCACCCATATCTAATCAGTTATCCCAAGTCCTTTTTAGATATGGCAGGATATAAACAATAAACGGGCTACCAAATCAATTTTGAAAGCATCTAACTTATCCCATTATTTTAAGCCATTACACTAAATGCCAAACATCAGGATATCCCATTAGACTGTAAATTCCTCCATTTCTGAAGCTTGTGTGTTGGTTGCAGGGGAGGATGCCATCTAATTCAGAACTGTGTCCTTACTACAAACCACTATGTAAGTGACCTATCTCCTTTTCTTTATCTTTCCTATGATAGCCTTAATTGGAACTACTGTCAGTCACCCGACAGCCTGTTAATTCAATAGCCTCTTGATCAACTGGTTACTCAGCCTCACATCTTGCCCTACACTCCCCCCAAAAACAGAGGTCTTTCTAAGCCACAAGGATGATGTCACTGCCAAGCTTCTAAAATTCACCAAATTTACCCACTGTTCCTTTTTCACACAGATCTTTGATTCCAGGGACTTTGGATTGTTCTTGCTGCCCAGTCTACTACACCACAGCAGCTTCCTATGCTCCCCAGCTATGCCTAACAGGTCGATCCTCACCTTTAAAAACAAATTACCTCTTCCAAACTTCCTTAAGTTTTCTTTAAAGAAAGTTTAGATGCACTTACTGCAGTAAAATCCATCTTCAGTTCAATCACCTTAGTTAAATCAGGAAGTGCTGCTTTTGATTTGCCCATAGCTAAAAAGACAGTAGCTCTCCGATAGTAAGCAATATAGTTATCTGGGTCACCATCTGAAAATTAAAATAATAAATATTAGCTCTCGGTAATTTCCTTAAAAACACAAATCACCTGAACCATACTAGAGTTTGCAATTCCCTTAAGGCATTAAGAGTCTTTCCATCAATAATGGGTCCAGTTGACTAGCAAGATCACTACAAATAAATCCAGAACAGGATTGGCAAACTATAGTCTCTGAGTCAAATCCAACCCACAGGCTTCAAGAATATCTTTTACATGTTTAAAGAGTTGTCAAAAAATAAAAATAAAAATAAATGCACAGAGACTGTATGGCTGAAAAGCTTAAATATTCATCATCTGGCTCTTTAGAGGAAATGTTTGCCAACCTCTGATCTAAAATATTAACTATATTCGACTCACAACTTTTATAAGTATGCAATTCAGTCTTTGTCTTTACTGAAATTTCCTTAAGTTAAATACTGATTGAGGAGCACCTGGGTGGCTCAGTCAGTTAAGCATCCGACTTCAGCTCAGGCCATGATCTCATGGTTCGTGAATTTGAGCCCCTGTGTCAGGCTCTGTGTGGACAGCTTAGACCCTGGAACCTACTTTAGATTCTGTGTCTCCCTTTCTCCCTGCCCTCCCCCACTCATGCTCTCTCTCTCAAAATAAACATTAAAATTTTTTTTTTAAATACTGATTGAGAATGTGACTATGCTTTATTCAGAGTTAAGAAAATTATAGACTTCCAATTAAACTGACATATTAAATGTACAATCTCTGTTCCCTCACAAATTCCAATTAAAATGGCAGTGAAGAAATAAAGGTACAAACCTTAGGACAAAGGAGGAGAAGGGAAATGAGACAAGACTAATTAAGTTACCAATATTTAAAAGGAGGAAAACAGATGGATGATTAGGTTTTTTAGCTAATTCTACTTTACTCAGTGGAAGTAAACCTTGTGCTGCCAAACAGTCCTTCTAGAAAGCAATTTTGAAATACATATGTGTGTGTGTGTGTGTGTGTGTGTATAGATATATAGATATAGATATATAGATATATATCTTGACCAAATCCAGCCACGTGTCTTAAACAAATATTTATTTATGCACAGTTCTATCATTATAAGATTTACAACTAAAACTCTCTGAAAGTTCTACCCCTGAAGGTCTTATCATCTGAAAAACATGACCAATGGCAATCTATGACAGAATGGTTTGTCATCATTCAAAATCATGGTTTTGAGCAGTTGTTAATGGGATTAACCTACCTGAACCACTGCTGAGCAAAAGACGGCAGGAGGATAAAGTAAAGCTATAAAACCATATATGAGAGAAGATATACAAATGGCCAAAAGCACATGAAAAGATGCTTACCATCACTAATCATTAGGGAAAGGTAAATCAAAACCACAGTGAGATACCACTTCCCATCCATTAAGATGGCTATTACAAAAACAAAGGAAGGAAGGAGAGAAAGGGAGAGAGAAAAATGGGGAACAACTGCTTAATGGGTAGAGTTTCAGTTTGGGATGATGAAAAAGCTCTGGAAATGGATGGTGATGCAGGTTGCACAAATATGTGAATGCGCTTAGTGCCACTAACCTAATACACTTAAAAATGGTCAAAACAGTAAAATTTTGTAACATACTTTTCATTATACTATTTTATTAGGATCATATTTTTGAAAAGCTATGAAAACTGGGCATTTTAACAATTAAAGAACTATTTTTTCCTCAAATCTGAAACAAAAACCAAAAACAATCCATAGATCCCAGCTAAGCATCACTGAAATTTCTTTCCTGATCAATTTTGCTCAGGAGACCAGGAAAAAAAAAAGAGCATAGTCAGCCGCCTGTATATAGGGTATTTCCTACAAAATGCTATAATTAGCCTGAGGAAAAAGTAAGATATAGAGTAACTATACTTAAGAGCATAAATGATATATAATATTTTTAGGTTCAGTTTATATTTGATTTAGAATGTACAATAAATTAAAAATATGTGAGTCTGGGCAGCATAACTGGCCTGAACAATGACTTGATACCAGTCACTTTTAAGTGACTGCCTCTAAAAGTAAAAGGAAATTCACCACATGTCAACAGTAGTTATCTGGGCAGAGAGATCAGATTTTCTTCTTTATACCAAACACATTCCAAAATGTTTCATAATAAACAGAGTGCTTTTATATTCATTAATTAAAAAAAAATTAAGTTTTCCATGACTTATTTACACTAAGCAAAAAATACTAGAAGTAACATGATTTAAGACCTGGAGTTTACATCACACATGATCATCTTCGTATGTCCAAATCCTACTCAATCTTTGAGGCACAGCTCAAATGACTCATTTGATGACACATGTGAAATATATACCTTCCATTCCTTCAATTTCCATAACATTCTATAATATAGTATACCTCTTACTGTGCCCATAACACTTATCACTCCCTCTGGTATCAATTATTTATACATACACCTCAGTCTAGAGAAAATAAAACTCCTTGAGTGAATTCACTCGAGTGTCTCCATATGACCTGGCCCAAGGTATTCAAATAAAAGGAAATGGAAACAAATTCCTGATCACCACAACAAATGCCAACACTGAGACCTGCCTAGGACAAGCAAGGGGCTAAAGTCAGTACAGACATGGCTTCTTTGGTCTTTCTTTCATTTCCACAGGACACTGTAGTACTCAGCGGGTCCCTGGAGCTAGCCAGCTTTCCCACAGGGTCTCCTCAGCCCTACCATACCCCAGGAGCTCCTCCCTTGCTTCTGGCTTTGATTCTTGGGTCCTTCTCATTGAGAAAGCCCAAGAAATCCTTCACATTGGCTTCTGTTCTGTTTGCTTTCCCTAGTGCCATCCTGTTGTGGACAAGGAGGAAGCACGCCAACATCAGCCCTGCCACAGACCAAGAGAAACATTTCCCAGCCTCCGGATGAATATGGTCCACTTCCCATGGGTCTTGTTTCCAGAGCCAGGTCTGTAAACCCAGGGAGCAAATGTTTTGTTGTCACACTCTGTCCAGTCCAGAAGAGGTTTTTCTCAGAGGGGACAAAAGAGGAAGGGGGCTAAAGTCTCTGCTGCATTGCCCGCCCTCTGGTCCCTGCAGTCCTCCCAAGTTGGCACAGAGGGTATGACAGACACTGCCATCTCTTGCTTTTCAAAGAGTTGCTGCTTGTAGATTCTGACCTCACTGGTCCGGGTAAGCTTTCCATTTGGAGTGCTTTCCATCCAGGAGGCAAAGCAAACAAACATCTGGTCACCCAGTTTCCTTTCTCCCTGCCAGCCACCCCATGCAGGGATTCCAGAGAACAGACCTGGCTCTTAAAAAGATGTGCCTCACCAGGATATTCAGATCATTCTCCCATATGAAATCAGCAATGGCATGTTGAAAAACAGATGTCGGTTATTTTGACCTCTGTATCTAGTTCTTTCAAGAAAAAAAAAAAAAAAAAAGAATGCTTAATGCTAGCATTGGGCAACTTATCAAGAAGGTACCTACACTTCTATTTGGGGAAAAACTGACCATTTCAGTCCATGCAGAAAAACCTCTAATGAGGATTACATATGACACAGCTTTTAAGTATTTGATTACACATATATTAAAAAATGTTTATATACAATAATCTGGAGCACTTTCATTTACTTTATTCTTCAGTTTTTAGGTATTTTTAAGATATGAAATCAGATTAGAGACCCATTTTATAACAATGAACCTACAAAATTGAGTAATCAAATGACAATGGCTCAACATATGAATCAAGAATCGATGTTCTGAGTGCCTGGGTGGCTCAGTCATTAAGTATCTGACTCAGGCTCGGGTCATGATCTCACAGTTCACGAGTTTGAGTCTCACACTGGCCGAGCCCTGCTTCAGGTGAGCACGAACCCTGCTTCAGGAGAGCCCCCGCTTCTCTCTCTCTCTCTTTCCTCCCCCCACCTCCCACTGCCCCTCCTGGGATTTTCTCTCTCTGCCCCTCCTTCACTTGCTCTCTCTCAAAATAAATAAATGTGCTATTTTTTTTCTTTTTTTTTCATGTTTTCAGTGAACACCTTGTTTTGTTTCTTAATATAATTTATTGTCAAGTTAGCTAACATACAGTGCATACAGTGTGCTCTTGGTTTCAGGTATAGATTCCTGTGATCCATCGCTTACATAAAACACCCAGTGCACATCCCAACAAGTCCATCCACAAAGCCCATCACCCATTTTCCCCTCTCCACTGCCCCTCCCATCAACCCTCTGTTCCCTGCATTTAAGAGTCTCTTATGGTTTGCCCCTCTCTGTTTGAAACTATTCTTTCCCCTTCCCTTCCCTTCCCCCCATGGTCTTTTGTTAAGTTTCTCAAGTTCCACATATGAGTGAAAACATGAGATCTGTCTCTGACTTATTTCACCCAGCATGATACCCTCCAATTCCATCCACGTTGTTACAAATGGCAGGATTTCATTCTTTCTCATTGCCAAATAGTATTCCACTGTATATATAAACCACATCTTCTTTGTCCATTAATCAGTTAATGGACATTTGGGCTCTTTCTATAATTTGGCTATTGTTGGGGCGCCTGGGTGGCTCAGTCGGTTAAGCGGCCGACTTCGGCTCAGGTCATGATCTCACAGTCTGTGAGTTAGAGCCCCGCGTCGGGCTCTGTGCTGACAGCTCAGAGCCTGGAGCCTGTTTCAGATTCTGTGTCTCCCTCTCTCTCTGCGCCTCCCCCGTTCATGCTCTGTCTCTCTCTGTCTCAAAAATAAATAAACGTTAAAAAAAAAAAAAAAATTTAAAAAAAAAATAAATAATTTGGCTATTGTTGAAAGCGCTGCTATAAACATTAGGGTACATGTGCCCCTATGAATCAGCACTCCTGTATCCTTTGGATAAATTCCTAGTAGTGCTATTGCTGGGTCGTAGGGTAGTTCTATTTTTAATTTTTTAAGGAACCTCCACACTGTTTTCCAGAGGGGCTGTACCAGTTTGCATTCCCACCAACAGTGCAAGAGGGTTCCCATTTCTTCACATCCTCGCCAGCATCTGTTGTTTACTGAGTTGTTAATTTTAGCCACTCTGACTGGTGTGAGGTGGTATCTCAGTGTGGTTTTGATTTGTATTTCCCTGATGAGAAGTGACGTTGAGCATCTTTTCATGTGCCTGTTGGCCATCTGGATGTCTTCTTTAGAGAAGTGTCTATTCATGTCTTCTGCCCATTTCTTACTGGATTATTTGTTTTTTGGGTGTTGAGTTTGGTAAGTTCTTTATAGTTTTTGGATACTAATCCTTTATCTGATATGTCATTTGCAAATATCTTCTTCTATTCTGTCAGTCGCCTTTTAGTTTTGTTGATTGTTTCCTTTGCAGTGAAGAAGCTTTTTATCTTGATGAGGTCCCAATAGTTAATTTGTCCTTTTATTTCCCTTGCCTTCAAATCAATGTTCTTAGTCGCATGAGGTCACGTGAATGGCAAAACAAAATAGTTTTCCCTAGATCTTCATCTTAAAATACCAACAGTTCCTAGAACTAGTGTCCATTCCTGTATCATTGTGCATGAAGTAGCAACTGAACAAGGATCAGTTTAAAAATTCATGCTTAATTTCTCATAAAACAACATCTGACAACCTTGAAAATAATCACTTATCCTGTTATCCATTCAATACACAATACAGTTCATTATTTAAAATACTTGCAAGCCTACCTATAGAAATACTAGATTTCATGTGAAAACATGCCATTCAAATTGTTATACTCGTTTATTAGAAACTTGAACATGAGAGATGGATTTAAGGTCTAATCTTCAAACTACTATTCAAATATGAAAAGATAAGCTGTAATAAAATACAACTAATGAAGAAAATACATCAGAAAGCCAATTACAAATGATGTTATAAACAGTGGTAGTGGAAAACAGAAAGACCACACTTGTCTAAATACAGAAAAATGTTATTCTTGCTCCCAGCTAACCCAACTCTATCCCTTCATTTAAACTTTTACTGAGCACCTACTGGAGATTAAAATAATAATGGCAAAATAGGATACTACCTATCTTTAAGATGTGTGTGTGTGTGTGTGTGTGTGT